>NW_027603932.1:0-8000 GCF_053455715.1 Rhinoraja longicauda
GGACGGGCCCAACGGGGAAAGAGGGGTACTGGGAAAAGAGGAGATCCCCCTCCCTCCCCCCTCCCCTCCCCCCTCCCCCCTTCCCCCCTCCCCTTCCCCTCCCCCCCTCCCTCCCCCTCCCCTCCTCCCTCCACACCTCCCTCCTCCCTCCCTCCCCCCCTCCCGGTTACAATGGAAACCCTATGAGGACGGGCCCAACGGGGAAAGAGGGGTACTGGGAAAAGGGGAGGTCCCCCTTCCCCCCTCAACCCCTTCATCCCCCCTCCTTCCCACCTCCATCCCCACTCCCTCCCCCCCTCCCTCCCCAACTCCCTCCCCCCTCCCTCACCCCTCCCCCCTAACTCCCCCCTCCCTCCTTCCCTCCATCCCTCCCTCCCCAATCCCTACCCCCCTCCCTCCACCCTTCCATCCCTCTCCCCCCTCCTTGAAACCCTACGAGGACGGGCCCAACGGGGAAAGAGGAGTACTGGGAAAAGGGGAGGTCCCCCTCCCTCCCCCCTTCCCCCTCCCCTCCCCCTCCCCTCTCCCTCCCCCTCCCTCCCCCTCCCCCCTACCCCCTCCCTCCCCTCCCCCCTCCCTCCCCTCCCCTCCTCCTTCCACACCTCCCTCCTCCCTCCCTCCCCCTTCCCGCCCTCCCCTCCTCCAGGTTACAATGGAAACCCTACGAGGACGGGCCCAACGGGGAAAGAGGGGTACTGGGAAAAGGGGAGGTCCCCCTCCCTCCCTCCCCCCTACCCACCTCCCTCCCCTCTCCCTCCCCCCCTTCCCTCCTCCCTTCCCCCCTCCCCTCCCCCCTCCCATCCCCTCCTCTCCCCCCTCCCTCCCCCCTACCCCCCTCCCTCCCCTCCTCCCTCCCCCTTCCCTCCCCCAACCCTCCCCCTTTCCTCCCCTCCCGGTTACAATGGAAACCCTACGAGGACGGGCCCAACGGGCCCACTCGGTCTAGTATACTACTAAAACTCTGCGGTCCAACATTCCGTATGTATGGATGTATATGTGTATGTACGGAAGATTCCGAAGAGTTTCTGTCCATAACTTACAAACCCTACTCCTCCCAGACGGTACACCAAAGCGCTACGATTTTTGTACCGCCATATTCACCATTAACGTGGGCAACTATTGTAAGTACTTTCGTTCAAATTGAAGCTACCTTTTTAAAGCTAGAGAGATATTAAAGTTTAAATTTTCATTTCTAACCCTTTTCTTGAAGGGGCTTCAGCGCGTGATGTCACAATGGCACCCGTGCACCAATGAGAGATCAGCTCGGTTTTAAATTTACATCTTCAGCTTGTGACGTCACAATGCTTGTGTGAGATTGTTGCAACATTGTTGCGAAAAGCAACTGCCAGTTTTTTAAAGTTGTGCAAGTCACTTAACATACACAGATCAGCATGGGGCCCCTATTCCCTCCCTCCCTTCCCCCCTCAACCCCTTCCTCCCCACTCCTTCCCAACTCCATCCCCACTCCCTCCCCCCCTCCTCCCCAACTTCCTCCCCACCTCCCTCACCCCTCCTCCCCTAACTCCCCCCCTCCCTCCTTCCCTCCATCCTTCCCCCCCTCCCTCCACCCTTCCATCCCTCTCCCCCTCCCCCCTCCTTCCACCCTCCCTCCCCCCCTTCTGGTTACAAAGGAAACCCTACGGGGACGGGCCCAACGGGGAAAGAGGGGTACTGGGAAAAGGGGAGGTCCCCCTCCCTCCCCTTCCCCCTCCCCTCCCCCTCCCCCTCCCCCCTAACCCTCTCCCTCCCCCTTCCCCCCTCCCCTCCCCCCCTCCCCTCCTCCCTCCACACCTCCCTCCTCCCTCCCTCCCCCTTCCCGCCCTCCCCTCCTGGGAGGGGGCCCCTATTCCCTCCCTCCCCCCCTTCCCCCCTCAACCCCTTCCTCCCCACTCCTTCCCACCTCCATCCCCACTCCCTCCCCCCCTCCTCCCCAACTCCCTCCCCACCTCCCTCACCCCTCCTCCCCTAACTCCCCCCCTCCCTCCACCCTTCCATCCCTCTCCCTCTCCCCCCTCCTTCCACCCTCCCTCCCCCCCTCCCGGTTACAATTGAAACCCTACGAGGACGGGCCCAACGGGGAAAGAGGAGTACTGGGAAAAGGGGAGGTCCCCCTCCCTCCACCCTTCCCCCTCCCCTCCCCCCTCCCCTCTCCCTCCCCCTCCCCCCTACCCCCCTCCCTCCCCTCCCCCTCCCTCCCCTCCCCTCCCCTCCTCCCTCCACACCTCCCTCCTCCCTCCCTCCCCCTTCCCGCCCTCCCCTCCTCCCGGTTACAATGGAAACCCTACGAGGACGGGCCCAACGGGGAAAGAGGGGTACTGGGAAAAGGGGAGATCCCCCTCCCTCCCCCTTCCCCCCTCCCCCTCCCTCCCCCTTACCTCCCCCCCTACCCCCCTCCCTCCCCTCTCCCTCCCTCCTCCCCCCTTCCCCCCCTCCCCTCCCCCTCCCCTCCCCTCCTCCCTCCACACCTCCACACCTCCCTCCTCCCTCCCTCCCCATTCCCTCCCTCCCCTCCTCCCGGTTACAATGGAAACCCTACGAGGACGGGCCCAATGGGGAAAGAGGGGTACTGGGAAAATGGGAGGTTCCCCTCACTCCCCCCTCCCTCCCTTCTCCCTCCCCCCCCTCCCTCCCCCTCCCCTTCCCCCCTCCCTCCCCTTCCCCCCTCCCTCCCCCTCCCCCCTACCCCCTTCCCTCCCCTCTCCCTCCCCCTTCCCCCCTCCCCTCCCCCCCTCCCTCCCCCTCCCCTCCCCCCTCCACACCTCCCTACTCCCTCCCTCGAAAAGCAACTGACAGAAGCACTAAGTAGCCGCGAATGTTTCAAAACCAGCACTTAACCGCGAATGTTTTTTAAAAAAGCACTTAACCGCGAATGTTTCAAAACAAGCAATTAAAAAGCACTTTTTTTTTTTAAGCATTTTTTTTTATTCCAAGAGAATGGGGGGTGGTCTGAGAATGGGGACTGGGTAGGGGGACAACAGGGGTCGTTGCGGTGGGGGCTTGGTGGTGGGGGAAAGAGGGGTACTGGGAAAAGGGGAGGTCCCACTTCCCCCTCAACCTCTTCCTCCCCCCTCCTTCCCACCTCCATCCCCACTCTCTCCCCCCTCAATCTCAACCTCCATCACCACTCAGCCCCTAACTCACCCCTCCCTCCTTCCCTCCATCCGACCCTCCCCCACTCCCTCCCCCATCCCTCCACCCTTCCACCCCTCTCCCCCTCCCCCCTCCTTCCACCCTCCCTCCCCCCTCCCGGTTACAATAGAAACCCTACGGGGACGGGCCCAACGGGGAAAGAGGGGTACTGGGAAAAGGGGAGTTCCCCCTCCCTCCCCTCCTCCCTCCCCTCCCCCTACCCCTCTTCCCCCCTCCCCCTCCCCTCCCCCCCTCCCTCCCCCTCCCCTCCTCCCTCCACACCTCCCTCCACACCTCCCTCCTCCCTCCCTCCCCCCCTCCCGGTTACAATGGAAACCCTACGAGGACGGGCCCAACGGGGAAAGAGGAGTACTGGGAAAAGGGGAGGTCCCCCTCCCTCCCCCCTTCCCCCTCCCCTCTCCCTCCCCCTCCCTCCCCCTCCCCCCTACCCCCTCCCTCCCCTCCCCCCTCCCCGTTACAATGGAAACCCTACGGGGACAGGCCCAACGGGGAAAGAGGGGTACTGGGAAAAGGGGAGGTCCCCCTCCCTCCCCCCCCTCCCCCCTCCACTCCACCCTCCCCTCCCCCCCTCCCTCCCCCTCCCCTGCTCCCTCCACACCTCTCTCCTCCCTCCCTCCCTCTTCCCTCCCTCCCATCCTCCCAGTTACAATGGAAACCCTACGAGGACGGGCCCAACGGGCCCACTCGGTCTAGTCTATATACTACTAAAACTCTGCGGTCCAACATTCCGTATGTATGTGTGTATGTGTGTATGTGTGTATATACGGAAGATTCCGAAGAGTTTCTGTCCATAACTTACAAACTTACAAACCCTACTCCTCCCAGACGGTACACCAAAGCGCTACGATTTTTGTACCGCTGTATTCACCATTAACCTGGGCAACTATTGTAAGTACTTTCGTTCAAATTGAAGCTACCTTTTTAAAGCTAGAGAGATATTAAAGTTTAAATTTTCATTTCTAACACTTTTCTTGAAGGGGCCAAACCCTACTCCTCCCAGACGGTACACCAAAGCGCTACGATTTTTGTACCGCCGTATTCACCATTAACGTGGGCAACTATTGTAAGTACTTTCGTTCAAATTGAAGCTACCTTTTTAAAGCTAGAGAGATATTAAAGTTTAAATTTTTCATTTCTAACCCTTTTCTTGAAGGGGCTTCAGCGCGTGATGTCACAATGGCACCCGTGCACCAATGAGAGATGAGCTCGCGATGGACAAGCGGC
This sequence comes from Rhinoraja longicauda, assembly GCF_053455715.1. Taxonomy (NCBI): domain Eukaryota; kingdom Metazoa; phylum Chordata; class Chondrichthyes; order Rajiformes; family Arhynchobatidae; genus Rhinoraja; species Rhinoraja longicauda. The sequence continues at coordinate 4,375 of NW_027603932.1, forward strand.
TGCTATTGGGTGTTTACTACTTTAAATTTACATAATTTTTTTTCTGACCTTTTTTTTCAAGGTCTTCAGCTTGTGACGTCACAATGCTTGTGTGAGATGGTTGCAACATTGTTGCGAAAAGCAACTGCCAGTTTTTTAAAGTTGTGCGAGTCACTTAACATACACAGATCAGCATGGGGCCCCTATACCCTCCCTCCCCCCTTCCCCCCTCAACCCCTTCCTCCCCACTCCTTCCCACCTCCACCCCCCCTCCCTCCCCCCCTTCCCCCCTCCCCTCCCCCCTCCCTCCCCCTCCACCCTCCACACCTCCCTCCCTCCCCCTTCCCTCCCTCCCCTCCTCCCGGTTACAATGGAAACCCTACGAGGACGGGCCCAACGGGGAAAGAGGGGTACTGGGAAAAGGGGAGGTCCCCCTCCCTCCCCTTCCCCCTCCCCTCCCCCACCTACCCCTCTCCCTCCCCCCTCACCCCCTCACCCCCTCCCTCCCCCTCTCCCTCCCCCCTCCCCCCCTTCCCCCCTCCCCTCCCCCCTCCCTCCCCCTCCCCTCCCTCCACACCTCCCTCCTCCCTCCCTCCCCCTTCCCTCCCTCCCCTCCTCCCGGTTACAATGGAAACCCTACGAGGACGGGCCCAACGGGGAAAGAGGGGTACTGGGAAAAGGGGAGGTCCCCCTCACTCCCCCCTTCCCCATCCCATCCCCCCTCCCTCCCCTCTCCCGCCCCCTTCCCCCCCTCCCCTTCCCCCCTCCCTCCCCTCCTCCCTCCACACCTCCCTCCTCCCTCCCTCCCCTTCCCTCCCTCCCATCCTCCCAATGCTTGTGTGAGATGGTTGCAACATTGTTTCGAAAAGCAGCTGACAGAAGCACTAAGTAGCCGCGAATGTTTCAAAACCAGCACTTAACCGCGAATGTTTTTTAAAAAAGCACTTAACCGCGAATGTTTCAAAACAAGCAATTAAAAAGCACTTATTTTTTTTAAAGTATTTTTTTTTATTCCAAGAGAATGGGGGGGGGGTCTGAGAATGGGGACTGGGGAGGGGGACAACAGGGGTCGTTGCGGTGGGGGCTTGGTGGTGGGGGAAAGAGGGGTACTGGGAAAAGGGGAGGTCCCACTTCCCCCCTCAACCTCTTCCTCCCCCCTCCTTCCCACCTCCATCCCCACTCTCTCCCCCCTCAATCCCAACCTCCATCACCACTCAGCCCCTAACTCACCCGTCCCTCCTTCCCTCCATCCGACCCTCCCCCACTCCCTCCCCCCCCTCCCTCCACCCTTCCACCCCTCTCCCCCTCCCCCCTCCTTCCACCCTCCCTCCCCCCCTCCCGGTTACAATGGAAACCCTACGGGGACGGGCCCAATGGGGAAAGAGGGGTACTGGGAAAAGGGGAGGTCCCTCCCCCTTCCCCCCCCTCCCCCCTCCCCTCTCCCTCCCCCTCCCTCCCCCTCCCTCCCCCTCCCCCCTACCCCCCTACCCCTCCCTCCCCTCCCCCCTCCCTCCCCTCCCCTCCTCCCTCCACACCTCCCTCCTCCCTCCCTCCCCCTTCCCGCCCTCCCCTCCTCCCGTTACAGCACTTAACCGCGAATGTTTTTTAAAAAAGCACTTAACCGCGAATGTTTCAAAACAAGCAATTAAAAAGCACTTATTTTTTTTTAAGTATTTTTTTTTATTCCAAGAGAATGGGGGGGGGGGTCTGAGAATGGGGACTGGGGAGGGGGACAACAGGGGTCGTTGCGGTGGGGGCTTGGTGGTGGGGGAAAGAGGGGTACTGGGAAAAGGGGAGGTCCCACTTCCCCCCTCAACCTCTTCCTCCCCCCTCCTTCCCACCTCCATCCCCACTCTCTCCCCCCTCAATCCCAACCTCCATCACCACTCAGCCCCTAACTCACCCGTCCCTCCTTCCCTCCATCCGACCCTCCCCCACTCCCTCCCCCCCTCCCTCCACCCTTCCACCCCTCTCCCCCCTCCCCCCTCCTTCCACCCTCCCTCCCCCCCCTCCCGGTTACAATGGAAACCCTACGGGGACGGGCCCAATGGGGAAAGAGGGGTACTGGGAAAAGGGGAGGTCCCTCCCCCTTCCCCCCCCTCCCCCCTCCCCTCTCCCTCCCCCTCCCTCCCCCTCCCTCCCCCTCCCCCCTACCCCCTCCCTCCCCTCCCCCCTCCCTCCCCTCCCCTCCTCCCTCCACACCTCCCTCCTCCCTCCCTCCCCCTTCCCGCCCTCCCCTCCTCCCGGTTACAATGGAAACCCTACGAGGACGGGCCCAACGGGGAAAGAGGGGTACTGGGAAAAGGGGAGGTCCCCCTCACTCCCCCCTTCCCCATCCCATCCCCCCTCCCTCCCCTCTCCCGCCCCCTTCCCCCCCTCCCCTTCCCCCCACACCTCCCTCCTCCCTCCCTCCCCTTCCCTCCCTCCCATCCTCCCAATGCTTGTGTGAGATGGTTGCAACATTGTTTCGAAAAGCAGCTGACAGAAGCACTAAGTAGCCGCGAATGTTTCAAAACCAGCACTTAACCGCGATTTTTTTTAAAAAAAGCACTTAACCGCGAATGTTTCAAAACAAGCAATTAAAAAGCACTTATTTTTTTTAAAGTATTTTTTTTTATTCCAAGAGAATGGGGGGGGTCTGAGAATGGGGACTGGGGAGGTGGACAACAGGGTCGTTGCGGTGGGGGGCTTGGTGGTGGGGGAAAGAGGGGTACTGGGAAAAGGGGAGGTCCCACTTCCCCCCTCAACCTCTTCCTCCCCCCTTCCTTCCCACCTCCATCCCCACTCTCTCCCCCCTCAATCCCAACCTCCATCACCACTCAGCCCCCTAACTCACCCGTCCCTCCTTCCCTCCATCCGACCCTCCCCCACTCCCTCCCCCCCTCCCTCCACCCTTCCACCCCTCTCCCCCTCCCCCCTCCTTCCACCCTCCCTCCCCCCCCCTCCCGGTTACAATGGAAACCCTACGGGGACGGGCCCAATGGGGAAAGAGGGGTACTGGGAAAAGGGGAGGTCCCTCCCCCTTCCCCCTCCCCTCCCCCCTCCCCTCTCCCTCCCCCTCCCTCCCCCTCCCCCCTACCCCCTCCCTCCCCCTCCCCCTCCCTCCCCCTCCCCTCCTCCTCCACACCTCCCTCCTCCCTCCCTCCCCCTTCCGCCCTCCCCTCCTCCCGGTTACAATGGAAACCCTACGAGGACGGGCCCCAACGGGGAAAGAGGGGTACTGGGAAAAGGGGAGGTCCCCCTCCCCTCCCTCCCCCCCTACCCACCTCCCTCCCCTCTCCCTCCCCCCTACCCTCCTCCCTTCCCCCCTCCCCCCCTCCCATCCCCCCCTCTCCCCCCTCCCTCCCCCCTACCCCCCTCCCTCCCCTCCCTCTCCCTCCCCCTCCCCCCCCTCCCCCTCCCCCCCTCCCTCCCCTCCTCCCTCCCTTCCCTCCCCCAACCCTCCCCCTTTCCTCCCATCCCGGTTACAATTGAAACCCTACGAGGACGGGCCCAACGGGGAAAGAGGAGTACTGGGAAAAGAGGAGGTCCCCCTCAATCCCCTCCTCCCTCCCCTCTCCCTCCCCCTCCCACCCCTCCCCCCCCTCCCCCCTCCCCCTCCCCTCCCCTCCTCCCTCCCACACCTCCCTCCTCCCTCCCTCCCCCTT
>NW_027603933.1:0-8000 GCF_053455715.1 Rhinoraja longicauda
CTGGCAAATGATAGAGTGTACAAATAAGGAAATGCAGATGCTGGTTTACCGAGGAAAGACACAAATGCTGGAGCAACTCAGCAGTTCAGACAGCATCCCTGGAGAACATGAATAAATGATGTTTCGGGGCGGGACCCTTCTTCAGACTTCAGTCCAATGGTTGGACATAGATAAAAAGACAAACGGCTCTGAGATAAGGAGTTAAGGAGGGAAGTGGCATGAAATGTGAAGCCAGAGAAAGGGTGAAAGTACGTTTGCTTGTTCTATGCCCTTTGTTGTATGCTTTTTTCTGCCATATATTGATAACAAAGGGAATAATACCAATTGCCATTTGTTACTATAGATAAAGCTTGAAATGGGTATCGATGGTGGGAGATCTTTTATGACATGTTTCAGGTAGGTTAAATACATTCCCACAAGAAGGAACAAAAGGACAAGAAAACCCTTAGCTCTGGGTGAAGGGGGATTCAGAGATTATAATGAAACAGATCCGGTCTGTATAATGTAAGGGGTAGTCTTTAAGCAAGAACCAGGCTAGGAATTATGTTTAGGAAGGAACTGCAGATGGTGGTTAACACCGAAGATATACACAAAATGCTGGAGTAACTCAGCAGGACAGGCAGCATCTCTGAATAGAAGGAATAGGTGATGTTTTGGGTTGAGACCCTTATCAGACCGAGAGTCAGGGGAGAGGGAGTCACAGAGATAAGGAATGTGCAAAAACAAGACATCAAAAGAGAAGGAGTTCAAGGAAAAATGTAGAATAGATCATTGGTAGCTAGGAGAAGGTGACAACAAAGCAAACAGAGATAAAAATTTAATCAGGGGGACAGTCAGACTGGTCGGAGAACTAGGAAGGGGGGGGTAATAGAGAGAGGGGGAAAGCAAGGGTTATCATATCATCATATCATATATATACAGCCGGAAACAGGCCTTTTCGGCCCTCCAAGTCCGTGCCGCCCAGCGATTCCCGTACATTAACACTATCCTACACCCACTAGGGACAATTTTTTACATTTACCCAGCCAATTAACCTACATACCTGTACGTCTTTGGAGTGTGGGAGGAAACCGAAGATCTCGGAGAAAACCCACGCAGGTCACAGGGAGAATGTACAAACTCCTTACAGTGCAGCACCCGTAGTCAGGATCGAACCTGAGTCTCCGGCGCTACATTCGCTGTAAAGCAGCAACTCTACCGCTGCGCTACCGTGCCACCCTGGGGTGGCATACCACTGGGGTGTAAGCTGCCCAAGCAAAATATGAGATGCTGTTCCTCCAATTTGCACTGAGCCTCACTCACTCTGACAGTGGAGAAGGCCCAGGACAGAAAGGTCAGTGTGGGAATGGGAGGGGGAGTTAAAGTGGTGAGCAACCGGGAGATCAGGTAGCTTTAGGCGGACTGAGCTGAGGTGTTCAGTTAAATGATCGCCGAACCTGCACTTGGCCTCGCCGCCGCTATATAGGAGTCCATACCTGGTACAGCGGGTACAGTAGACGAGGTTGGAGGAGGTGCAAGTGAACCTGAAAAGACTGTCAGGGTCCTTGAATGGAGTCGAGGGAGGAGGTAGAGGGACAGGTGTTGCATTTGCTGTGGTTGCAGGGGAAAGTACCTGGGGAGGGGGTGGTTTGAGTGGCAAAAGGAGAATTTGGGACAGAAAAGGAAACCCGAGACTTCTATGGCCATGTAAATTGTACAAGAGTGGTAAATGGTGGTGCATTATTCACTGGAGTGATAATGATTCATGCATAGACGTGTGGACAAAACTGGAAGATCTCTTCTGTTATATTGGTATTTACAAAGAGAATTTTGACAAAATATAGCCGGAGGCATAGATGATAGAGACAATAGATGGAATGCAGAGTAAATATAAGAAAATAACTGCAAATGCTGGTACAAATCGAAGGTATTTATTCACAAAATGCTGGAGTAACTCAGCAGGTCAGGCAGCATCTCAGGAGAGAAGGAATGGGTGACGTTTCGTGTCGAGACCCTTCTTCAGACTGAGTAAAGGATAGGTAGTGCTACATAGATTTGCTATTTTTAAAATCCCATACTTGAGATGGTGTGCTTCCGAATGTAAGGGTGCTGAATGTGAGGTTAGCCAATTTTCTCTCTATCGAAGTATCGGAGGATTGGAAAGTGGCGATTATGACACCCCGGTTCAAAAAAGGGTGTTCAAATATTCCTAACAAATACAGGGCAGCCAATTTATCATCAGCAACGCATAAGGTTCCAGTAAATATTATCAAGGGAAAGAAAATAACAGGCACTTGGAGAGGCTTTACTTAATCAAAGAGAGCTCACACAGATTTGTAAAGGGCAGATTGTGCTTGACTGACATAACTGAATTTTTAGATGAAGTAATGGAGAAGATTGATGAAGGGAATGTAGTGGATTTTGATGAAGTGTACAAACAAGGCTGGTTAGCAAAATGAAGGTTTATGGATTACAATGTTCATACTCTGCCTGCAGAAAAAAAGGCTTAATGCCAGAAATGTAAGAAATGTAATTTTGTAAGAAAATGCCAGAAATGTAATTTTTAATGCTTACTTTTCAAGTTAGTGGAGAGTGATTAGTAATATTCTCCAAGGATCTGTGCTAGGCCCACTGCTTCATTTTGATCTTCATGTTGCACAGGGCATTTTATTCCTCGAAAATGGTGTATCAGATTTTTTTCCATAACGCAAGCATGTCATCAAGTAACGCAAATTAAGAAAAAATAAATAAATACAGAACAGTACAGCACAGGGACAGGTCTTTTAACCCAGTATGTCTGTGCCAACCATGATTCCAGGTTAAACTAATCTCTTCTGCCTGAACGTGATCCATATCCCTCTAATACCTGCATATCCATCCAAAAGTCTCTTCAATGCCACTATGGTACCTGCCTCCATCACCTCCAGCATGTTCCAGACACTCACCACTGTCCTTGTAAAGAAACTCCCACCGCACATCTCCTTCAAATTTTGCCCCTCTAACCTTAAAAAAATGCCTACTCGTGTTTGACATTTCCATCCAAGGATAAAAGGTTCTGACTGTCTACCCTATTTATGTCTCTCATCATTTTATCTTCTGCTATCAGGTCTGTCTCAGCCTCCGGCACTCCACAGAAAACAATCCAAGTTTGTCCAACTTCTCCTTATAGCTTATATCCTCCAGTCCAGGCAGCATTCTGGTAAACATCTTCAGCCTCTGCCCAAAGCCTCCACAGCCTGTACTAGGGCGCTCAGAATTGCACACAATACTCCAAATGCTGCCTAATTCAAGTCCAAAAAGTTAAAACATGACTTCCAGACTCATATACTCAATGTTGTGTTTCTTTCTTTATTTACTTTTTGCTGATAATCTTTACAAGAATTATTTTTATTCTATATTTCAAATTTCTGGGTAGTGATTTATGAATTTTGTACTGGGCTTTACCATTACCTGAATGGCTATCACATAGGCACGGAGGAGGCACTTGTATATATAAATTATTTGGATTTACAGAGTTGCTTTGAAGACACAGATCTTCACTGAGAAACGCAGAGTAAGATTTCAAGATTCGCCAATTATACCAACCCTGGAGGGATGACAAACAGCAAGGACGATACCAATCGATAAAAACAAGACAAAGATAGACTTGAAGAAGGTGGCAGATGGAATTTAGTACAGACAAATGAAAGGTGATGCAGTGAGTGAGATGGAGTGAGTTAACACAGACATAGGCATGACCAGAAAAAGTGTGAAGGACTAGTGTGGGGAGGGAGAGTTCATACACATTGATCTTTGAAAATGGCAGGGTATATTCAGAGAGAAGATATCAGAGAATCAGAGTAATGGATTTAAAAAATATAAATACTGAGCACAAAAGCTAAGAAGTTATGTTGGAAATTTACAGTCCGACCTTACACAGAGTCTTGAATCCATTCCTCATTGACCTTCAATCCATTAGATCTAGAATGGATTGATGTTGAAGCCATTTCTAATTTTGGAAAGGTATGAAGATCCATGAGATAGTGCAGCGGAAAATTGCCAGAATTGTGGCAACACTTTCGAAATGTAACGTGCAAACAGGCCCTTTTGCCCACTGAGTCCGCACCGATCAGCAATCAATGTGCACTAGTTCTATCCTACACACCAGGGGAACTTTACAGAAGTCAATTAACCTACAAATCTGCATATCTTTGGAATGTCGGAGGAAACTGGAGCACCCGGAGAGAACCCACGCGGTCTCAGGTACAAACTCCGTACAGACAGCACCTGTAGTCAGGATTGAACCCAGGCGTCTGGCACTGTAAGGCAGCAACACTATCGCTGTGCCACTGTGCTGCCCCATCAGTGACGAGGGTTTTGAGCTGCAAGGGTAGGTTGGAGAATCTGGGGTTGTTCTCTTTGGAACAAGGCTGTTTTGGGGGAGATTTAATAGAAGTACACAAACTTATTACTGAGAAACATAGTGATGTAACAGGTACTGCTGCTCTCTCACTTGGATTTAATTTTGATCTCGGTTGCTGTGTCTTTGGAGTTTACATACTTACCCCATGACCACACAGGTTACTTCTGAAAACTCCAATTTCTTCCTACGGGCCAAAGACATACCAGTTGATAGGTTACTTGACCACTGTAAGCCGCACTTAGTGTAGGTGGATGGTAAGAGAATCAGTAGGAAGATAGACACAAAATGCAGGAGTAACTCAACAAGACAGGCAGCCTCTCTAGAGAGAAGTCTTGTGTGACATTTCGGGTTGAGACCCTTCTTCAGACTGAGAATCAGAGGAGAGGGAGACATAATGGAGGGTTAAGGTGTGAAAACACAGATCAAAGAGGACGATGATCAAGAAAATGTAGAATTGTACATTGTTAGCTGAGGGGAAGGTGACAACGAGGGGTACAATCAGTAATGTTTTAATCAGGAAGACAGTGGAACTAATCGGAGAACTAGGATGGGGAGGGACAGAGAGAGAGGGAAAGCAAGGGTTATTTGAAGTTAGAGAAATCAATATTCATACTGTAGTGGGTGCGGTCGCCGCGGAAATCAGGCCAGACGCTAGGTGAGTAGTAGCTATACTTTATTTCGCAAGGAACACATACACCGCACTAAAGAACTCGTGAGTCGACACACCCAAAACCTTTTATAGTCCCAGAGCACCTGACCCAAGGGAACTGACCCAGGAAGTGACCCAATCCCTCCCGTCCACTGAGTGCCGAGTGGAATGACCAAGGAAGTGGCCTAGCCCCCGGGCACCGCCACAATACTGCTGGGTTGTAAGCTGCCCAAGCATTAGGCCTCACTCTGACTGTGGAGGAGCTTCAAGACAAGAAGGTCAGTGTGGGATTGGGAGGGGGAGTTAAATTATTTAGCAACCGGGAGATCAGGTAGGCCGAGGCAGACTGAGCGGAGGTGTTCAGCGAAACGATCGGCAACCCTGTGCTTGGTCTCTCCGATATATAGGAATCCAGACCTGGAACAACGGACACAGTTGATCAGTAGGAATGTGAGAAATAATGGATTACAGAGAAATGCAGGGGAACAATAGTGAGATTGCTCCAAGATTCAACACAACCTTATAGGACCAAATGTATAAGAAAATAACTGCAGATGCTGGTACAAATCGATTTATTCACAAAATGCTGGAGTAACTCAGCAGGTCAGGCAGCATCTCGAGAGAGAAGGAATGGGTGACGTTTCGGGTCGAGACCCTTCTATAGGACCAAATCACTGTTTTCAAAGTTGCGGGAAATATCGTAGGTTTGGAATAAGTGAATAAAGAAAAGTTGTTTGTATGAGTTTGGAATACGAAGACCAAGGGACTCAAATTTTAGGTTTTGGGCAAGAGATACAGAGAGGATAACATATTTTGCATAGCAAATGGTAATTAAGTGAAATTCACTGCATCTGAGAGTAGTGGAATTAGAGAAGATCAATGATTTCAAAAGAAATTGATTCGGGTGAGCATAATAAACTTGCAGGCTGTGGGGATCGATTGAGGGAGTAAGATTGACTCCATTGTTCTTCAACATGGTATCAATAGGCTGAAAGGTGGCCTCCTGAGCTGTAACAAAATTGAGAATTCATTGAAGGATTTTTGAGGCTCAAGGAACTGCAGGTTTACAAAATAAAGGCACAAGGTGCTGGAATAACAGAGGGTCGGTGAAAATGGATAGGTGACATTTGAGTAAAACTTCCCCGCACTCTTTCCAGCTTAAGAAGGGTCAGTACCCTTTTTCAGACTGATTGTGGTAGGAGGGAGAAAGCTGGAAGAGAGGAGGGCAGGACAAAGCCTGCCAAGTGATAGGTGGATGGACACAAAATGCTGGAGGAACTCAGCGGGCTAAGCATCTCCAGAGAAAAGGAACAGGTGACGATTCGAGTTGAGACCCTTCTGCAGAGTTCCTTCCTACACAAATGATAGATGGATAGAGGTGAGGGGGAGGGGTGTGGGGGGAGGGGGGGGGATAGTTAGTTTAGTTTATTGCCACATGCACCAAAGTATAGTGAAAAGGGGAGAGTGGGGGGGAGGGGTGGATCAGGGTGTGAGGCTTAGAGCTGCTTCACTACTGTGATGTTTACAGTTGTTTCAGCACTGGCAGTGTTCCACTGAATATTTGCAGAATGCCATGACACACAAAGGAAGGAACTACCCTGCTCTGCCAGTGGGGATTATCTCTGCCACAGTTTCATTTCCAGCACTCTGACACCCCCAAGTGTGATCCAGTCCACCTATGTATGCAAAATGCCAGCAGAATGGGCATGCATTTAAATAGCTCAAAATGTCCCCAGATATTTCCAAACCAATGAAGTGTGTATGCTTTCCCAAATAGAGATGCACAGCAAATAGCCACGTGAAGCATAATCAAATAATCTGAGGCAGCAGGCAAAATAATTCGCAAATAGCAGAAATGTTTCAGTGTGAATGAAGTTTCCAGGTGTGGAAACACCCCTTGAGCTTAAGCTTTGATCCTCTGACGAGCATTAGATCTAGGTGCATACATCACCTAATTAGAGTCATACTGTGATACAGCACGGAAACAGGCCCTTCGGCCCAAATTGCCCACGCCGACCAACATGCCCCATTTACACTTGACCCGTAACCCTCTAAACCTATCCTACCTGTCCAAATGTCTCTTACATGTTACGTTAGTACCTGCAATCTACAGATGCGATCTCTATTTACTGCGACACACAAGAATGTTATCATTGTGTTTTGCGCGGAGATCTTTTTCCTGCAGCAGTTGAGTTGCAAATTTTAACCCTCATACCACCTGTTGAACAGATGCCACATTCATCCCCAAATGGATCTGTTGTTTATTCAGCAACGTTTGGGTTACAGGGATCCCAATCTGATATCTTATTTTTGAATAAAGAGCGTGGGAATTTGATAGTTGAAACCTTTGTATCAGCTCAGGCGGAATTAAGTTATAATATGGCTGCATGAATATAATGCATTTTTAGCTTATGACTCATGCGGTAATTATTGCTTTCCATTTGTTTGCCTCTGCAGAACCATTAGGCGTTAATACACAAAGGACAGAGGTGTTCTTTTGCCACAGCAAACCTTTTAAATTATTTTTTGGTATGGTGTTTCACGCTAAAATCCTTTTGCACCCCTCCTTTCCAAACTTTTTTTGCTTCACTTACACATTTTCTATTGAAACAGCTCATGGCCCTATGCTGCAATCTTTTGTATTTGATGCTTTCATATGCAAATATATTGGGTGCTATGGAAACCATTCAAAATGAAGAGGGGGTTGGAAACAAAAGGTTCGGCAGAAGAATGGTTCAGCACATATTCCCATTGAGGGAATAACAGTCAATGCTGTCGGACAAAGCTACCCTTCAGAAATACACCTGGTGGCAATAGTCTTGAGAGTGGGACAGAGATTTATAAATAGCCAATCCTGCAAACTACACAGAACGTTTATGAGTTGTATGTTCTCAAATTTCACAATTTCACAAAATAGAATTCAGCTGAATACTCAGATCTGAATTCTGTGAATTATGTGAATTCCCTTTT
>NW_027603934.1:0-8000 GCF_053455715.1 Rhinoraja longicauda
GGCGGGTGCCTAGAAATAAAGTTCATCAGTAAATGTTAGAGGCAAGAGATTTTGAAGGGACTTAAAGAATTTTTTTAATGAAGAGAATGAGTGAAATCTGGAGTGCACCTCCTGAAGGAATAGTGCAGTATTTAGATGAGAAGGTTAGCGACATCGGGTTGAATGCTGGAAAATGGGATTCGTTTAGATAGGTAATTTATGGCTGACATGGAAACTGTGGGCGAGCGGGTAAATCCCATGCTGTGTGGCTCTAGGACTGTAAGGGGAGATAGCTTCATGCTGTGTGGCACTAGGACTGTAAGGGGAGATAGCTTCATGTAATTCTCACTTAGGCATCACGTGCTCTTGTCACGAATAATAATGCAGAACATGAAGAGCCCAGAAACTCTGTTATGATAGAAAATAATTTTTTTAACGTTTCTATCCTAAAAGCAGCTTTCATAACCATGTACGAGTTATATTACTTTGACATATTGCAAGTTATTGCTCTGAATTTTTAATCTCTTATCTGGACTTATTAGGAATGGTTGTAATATAGAGCGTAAATTTTTAGATCATACTTTTTGAAACCTTTTACTAATTCATAAATGAAGCATCTAAATCATATTATTTTATCATAACATTTTTACATTTTTAACATCATTACGTTCTAATTCAGATGTGGATGAGTGTGCTCTAAATACTCACAACTGTGATCGGCGTGCTGGAATCTGTACAAATACACTTGGATCGTTCAACTGCTCCTGCACGGAAGGGTACGAAGGTGATGGATTCATTTGCAGAGGTACAGTTTCATTGCAATATTAATATAATTATTGGAATTGATGTATTCAGGGTTTTGTTTTATGATTACAAATCTTTCTCGATAAATTGTAATTTTTATATACCAAAAATGTATGTATAAAAGCTTTTTAACCTTTTGGTACTGCTTTTCACCCAGACAGTTGTGAATCTGTGGAATTCTCTGCCACAGAAGGCAGTGGAGGTCAATTCACTGGATGTTTTCAAGAGACAGTTAGATGTAGCTCTTCGGGCTAACTGAATCAAGGGATATGGGGAGAAAGCAGGAACAGGGTACTGATTTTGGATGATCTGCCATGATCATATTGAATCGGCTGGCTCGAGGGGCCAAATGGCCTACTCCTGCACCTATTTTCTACGTTTCTATGCTTATTTGAAATTGAGGTTTAAAGTGCCAAATAGCACTCTAAACACTATGGCCAAATGAGAAAAAGTAAATTAAAGTTCTGATTAAAATAATGTTCATTAATATGTGTCATTTTATTATTATTTTTAAATTTTGATATTTCATTGGTTTAGTAGAACTTCTGCCATCATTTATGAATGAACACTGTGCCCTTTTTATTGGAATATATTGATCTATGATTATCCTTAACATAACACTGCATTTAAAAACGCTGACAATATAATGATTTATTCATAAGGTCCCACATAGGAGATAAGTGGGCAAGATTAGAGCACATGGTATTGGAGGTAGGGTACTGACATGGATAGAAAATTGGTTGGCAGACAGAAAGCAAAGAGTGGGGATAAATGCGTCCCTTTCAGAATGGCAGGCAGTGACTAGTGGGGTACCGCAAGGCTCGGTGCTGGGACCGCAGCTATTTACAATATACATTAATGATTTAGATGAAGGGATTAAAAGTAACATTACCAAATTTGCAGATGACACAAAGCTGGGTGGCAGTGTGAACTGTGAGGAGGATGCTATGAGGATTCAGGGTGACTTGGACAGGTTGCGTGAGTGGCAGATGCATGGCAGATGCAGTTTAATGTGGATAAATGTGAGGTTATCCACTTTGGTGGTAAGAACAGGAAGGCAGAGTATTATCTGAATGGTGTCAAATTAGGAAAAGGGGAAGTACAAAGAGATCTGTGTATCCTTGTTCATCAGTCACTGAAAGTAAGCATGCAGGTACAGCAGGCAGTGAAGAAAGCTAATGACATGTTGGCCTTCATGACAAGGGGAGTTAAGTATAGGAGCAAAGAGGTCCTTCTGCAGTTGTACAGGGCCCTAGTGACACTGCACCTGGAGTACTGTGTGCAGTTTTGGTCTCCAAATTTGAGGAAGGACATTCTTGCTATTGAGGGAGTGCAGCGTAGGTTTACTAGGTTAATTCCCGGAATGGCAGGACTGTCGTATGTTGAAATACTGGAGCGACTAGGCATGTATACACTGGAATTTAGAAGGATGAGAGGGGATCTAATTGAAACATATACGATTATCAAGGAATTGGACAAGTTAAGGCAGGAAACATGGTCCCGATGTTGAGGGAGTCCCGAACCAGGGGCCGCAGTTTAAGAATAAGGGGTATGCCATTTAGAACGGAGATAAGGAAAACCTTTTTCAGTCAGAGAGTTGTAAATCTGTGGAATTCTCTGCCTCAGAAGGCAGTGGAAGCCGATTCGCTGGATGCGTTCAAGAGAGAGTTGGATAGAGCTCTTAATGATAGCGGAGTCAGGGGGTATGGGGAGAGAGCAGGAATGCGGTACTGATTGTGGATGATCAGCTATGATCACATTGATTGGCAGTGCTGGCTCGAAGGGCTGAATGGTCTACTCCTGCACCTATTGTCTGTTGTCTATTGTCTATTGTCTGAATAGTCTATTTCTGCTTGGCATTCAAAGTAACTACCTATAATTCCTAAGAAGTTATCAAAGCCTTTCTTGAAATAAACAATTTGAAAGTTCTGCTTTTTCATTTCTCACTCTGCGAAGGGTTAATGTTCAATGTGATTTCATATTAATTATGTAAATTAATTTGAAATAAAAATGATGACAATATTTAGCAGGACAGATAACACCCTTGGAGATGCTGCCTGATCTGCTGAATCGTTGCTGCAGTTTCTATTTTTATTTCAGATTTCCACTGTTTTCCATATCTTGCTTTTGTATGGACTTGCAGATGTATTTAAATGGTAATGACATTAAATTTTTCTTGAACCAGAGAAACGACTATTTGATTATGGAAGTTCATTTGGAGATAAAAAGCTCAACAGAAAGGCATTGGATGTTAATTCTCCAATCATCAACGTCCCGAATGGCTTTCCATTTGATAATGTCTTTTATAACAGACTATATGTAAGTTTAAGATTTATATTTTCAATAGCCAATTTTATAATACAAACTGAACACGCTTTTGCTTATTTAAATGCTTATTTAAAACTCACCTCAGTGCATCTATTTATTTTATGCACAGATTCATATGCGCGACACAAGGATATAGGTATGATTAGCACAAAGCATGGGAATCAGAAAACCTTACTGATTCAAACCTTGCTTCAGGCAACAGCGATTTTCCAGTCCTAAGCACCATCTATTGGCTTTTGAAAGGGGTACTTGCTTGTCGACAATAGACAATAGGTGCAGGAGTAGGCCATTCAGCCCTTCAAGCCAGCACCGCCATTCAATGTGTTCATGGCTGATCATTCTCAATCAGTACCCCGTTCCTGCCTTCTCCGCATACCCCCTGACTCCGCTATCATTAAGAGCTCTATCTGACTCTCTCTTGAAAGCATCCAGAGAATCGGCCTCCATTGCCTTCTCTGAGTGAAAAAGGTTTCCTTATCTTCATTCTAAATGGCCTACCCCTTATTCTTAAACTGAAGCCCCTGGTTATGGACTCCCCCAACAAAGGGGTACTTGCTTGTAGAGTGCTAACTTTCGGTAAATGGTACAACCATTTGCTGAAGATAGACACAAAATGCTGAAGTAACTCAGCGGGCCAGGCAGCATCTCTGGTTAGAAGGAATGTGCGACGATTTGGGTGGAGACCCTTCTCCAGAGATGCTGCCAGTCCCACTGAGTTACTCCAGCATTTTATGTCTATCTTCGGTGCAAACCAGCATCTGCAGTTCCTTCCTGACCATTTGCTGACCCCTGCTGTATAATTTGTCACATTATCATATAGCACAGAAAAAGACCACGATCTTTCCTGACTCTACAGGCAATATGAAAGTTTCATGCAATATTTTATTTTCTATCGATACTTACAAAGTTCTCCTTTCCAATTTTAAATCTATGACATCTTTTAGAGCTAATATTGAAAATGTTTTCAGCATCTTAAATGAAAATGATGCATAAAAATAATTTTCCTCATTTGCTTCCTTGATGTTTGTGCAAATATTCTATACTTTGGTTACCCCACTGGAAAAGCATTTCCCTTATCTGTTGTATTGAAATCTTCACATAACTTTCAGCATTTCCATAAACCTCCCAAATGATTCACATCAGTCTGAAGAAGGGTCTCGACCCGAAACTTCACCCATTCCTTCTCTCCTGAGATGCTGCCTGACCTGCTGAGTTACTCCAGCATTTTGTGAATCAATACCTTCGATTTGTATCAGCATCTGCAGTTATTTTCTTACACATCTGAGTTCAGGTTTGCTGATGAATGTCTGGAAAACGTCAGGTAGTGTGAGTGAAAGGAGAGAAAAAGGGGAGTGGATT
Organism: Rhinoraja longicauda; assembly: GCF_053455715.1. Classification (NCBI taxonomy): domain Eukaryota; kingdom Metazoa; phylum Chordata; class Chondrichthyes; order Rajiformes; family Arhynchobatidae; genus Rhinoraja; species Rhinoraja longicauda. The sequence goes on from NW_027603934.1 coordinate 4,471, forward strand.
GTAACTAGGTTTTCCCATTTTACCTCGTTTTAAAAGCATCAGTCCAATTACTGACCTGGACAATAGAGAACAAAATAGAGAGAAGGTAGATGTGGTCCCCATGCTTGTGCTAGGATTGTGGGATGGTGGGACTGTCATATGAGGAAAGATTGAAAAGACTAGGCTTGTATTCACTGGCGTTTAGAAGGATGAGAGGGGATCTTATAGAGACATATAAAATTATAAAAGGATTGCATACAAGCTAGATGCCGGAAAAATGTTCCCAATGTTGGGGGAGTCCAGAACCAGGGGGCAGTCTTAGAATAAAGGGGAGGCCATTTAAAACTGAGGTGAGATGGAACTTTTTCACCTAGAGTTGTGAATTTGTGGAATTCGCTGCCACAGAGGGCAGTGGAGGCCAAATCACTGGATGAATTTAAGAGAGAGTTAGTTAGAGCTCTGGGGGCTAGTGGAATCAAGGGATATGGGGAGAAGTTGGGCACAGGTTACTGATTGTGGATGATCAGCCATGATCACAATGAAGGGCTCGAAGGGCCGAATGGCCTCCTCCTGCACCTATTTTCTATGTTTCTATGTATGAGATATAGACGATGATGATGTAATCAAATTGGAGTCTGTAATTTAAAGTTTAATGTTACATCACTTTGCAATGATCCACAAAATATATTTGGCGTAATTTTGTCCTTCTTACATAATTCTAATACAACACCAACAGGTTTAAATTTTGATGTTACTTTGAGATAGTTTTGGGTGGGACAGAAACTGATCCTCAGCTCCATCTGTGGAGCTACTGAAATGGGCAGTGAAATGGTGGATGAACGTTATTCCATGCAAGTCCTGAGGTGTTGGATGTTGGGAGGTCAAAGGTAAGGGGAAAACATACAATTAATGGCAGACCATTAATAGCATTGATGTACAGAAGGATCTTGGGGTCCAAGTCCATAACTCCATAAAAGCAGCGACTAAAGTAGACAGAGTGGGAAGGAAGGCATATGGTATGGTTGCCTTCATTGGTAGAGGGCATTGAGTATAAAAGTCAGGAAATTGTGATGCAGTTTTATAGGACTTCAGTTAGGCCTCAGTTGGAATATTATGTTCTGGTCTCGCTAATTGCAGGAAGGAGATGGAGGCTTCGGACTGGTACAGAGGAAGTTTACTAGAATGATGCTTGAAATCAGAGGAGCGGTTGGATAGATGTGGATGGTTTTGTCTGGAATGGTGGAGGTTTAGGCAAAACCTGATAGAAGTACATAAAATTGTGAGAGGCATAGAAAGGGTGGACAGTCAGAACTTTGTTCCCAGGATGGAACTATCAAACACTAGAAGTCATATCTTTATCGTGAGAGGGGCAAATTTTAAAGGAGATGTGCCAGGTACGGCAAATGAGAGTGATGATTGTCTAGAACGTGCTACGGACAATGGTGGTAGAGACAGATACCAGAGTGGCATTTAACAGACCTTTGAAAAGGCACATGCATATGAAGGGAGTAGAGGGATATGGATTATGTGCAGGCAGATAAGAGTTGGACTTGACATCACGTTTGGCACAAACATTGTCGGCCAAAGGGCCTGTTCCTGGGTTGTTCTATTCTATTTTCTATAGAGCCTATAATTTTAGCATCTGCCCAATGAATTCTCAGCAAAACTGTAATTGCCAGGGATTAACAAAAAGATAATGATTTAATTCCAGTTGTGATCAACAAGTAACAGGATGTCCTTTTGGCCATCATCCTGTTTTAATCAATCACATCAATCATTTGACCTGGTAGGAAATTTCCAGCCTCCTCTCATGCAGAACATCGTAAAAGCTGCAGATAGACACAGAATGCTGGAGTAACTCAGCGGGCGGGACAGGCAGCATCTCTGGAGAGAAGGAATGGGTGACGTTCCAGATCGAGACCCTTCTTCAGACTCTTCAGAAGTAAAAACTGCATTTGGCCTTCAGTGATGTTGTGGGGTCCAATCTGCTTATGATACAATAGACTGGTGGGCTTTGCAAGGCTGTCCTTTCCTGTGCTGGCAAAAACTGGCATACCACCCAGTGGCTGTGCAGTGGATAAGTCACTTAAGGGGAATTAGCTGCCCATCTCAAGCAATCTAAACGTTTCCTGCCTTTACTCATGGCAACAGTATTACTGATGATTCTCAAGAGAACAAAAGCAATGATTTTCCTACTCATCCATCTGAAGCAAAATTGTGTAACAAACTGCCTTTGTTTAGTTTTCAGATAACGGGCTGATTGTATTTCAACGCAACAATTATTATGTAAGATCGATATATGCATATCCATTCTATGAATTCAATGCGTTTTTGCCTAACACGCCATCAATGATTGCTGTGTTCTGGGATGATGCCGACATGAGAAGAGGAACAGGATGTATGTACTATCAGGTAAAGAAGATCACACTTCACTTTTCAACGGGAATTGCTTTTTTAACAATTTGAACAATTTAACACATGAATAAGTCGATTATGTTTTAAAACTTATTGAAGCTTTCAATATTACAAAAACACTTTCTGGGAAATTACGCTGCACTCTAAAGGAATTGGAAAATTCATGCTTATGCATCAAAGTCCAATTTCAACCCGCGCTTTGGTTGCATGAAACCAGGCATTGCATAATTCTGCAATCCATTGTGTCACCTTGTTGTTGACTCCTGAGGCTGGACTTATAAAGATCATCAATGGCACAGTCCAGCAATATTATAGCATTGTTGGAGATCATTTGGGGACAGAAGGGGTTCGATGGTGCATGGTGAAGGGAGGGGAGAAATTAGAGGAATAGATTAGGTAGATGCACAGTCTCTTGCCCAGAGTAGATGAATCGACGACCAGAGGACATAGGTTTAATGTGAAGGGGAAAAGATTTAATAGGAATCTGAGGGGTAACTATTTCACACAAAGAGTGATGGGTGTATGACACAATGTGTCAGAGAAGGTAGTTGAGGCTGGGACTCTCCCAATATTTAAGAAACATTTATACAGGTACATGGATAAGACAGGTTTGGAGGGATATGGACCAAATGCGGGCAGGTGGGACTAGTGTAGCTGGGACATGTTGGCCGGTGTGGGCAAGTTGGGCCGAAGGCCATATTTCCACACTGTATAACTCTATGACTCTATGTGCACATGTGTGGGGGAAGAGGAGGACCTCTACAGACACATGAATATAGAGAGGAAAATTGAATCCCAAAAAAACGTGACCAGCACAGTGAGAATCAAGGTACAAGCATTTTTTTGGTAAAGGGATCGGAACAAGAAGGCACAGTTGAGGCATTGAATAAAAGAGCTGGAAAGTTATGCTCCAATGTTACAAGCTCAGCTGGAGTACTGCATGGTACTGGTCAGCACTCTATAGGAGGGTGCGATAGTACTAGAGAGGGTGCAGAGCAGATTCATCAGGATGTTGCCGACGATGGAATGGTTTAGCTGAGAAGAAACTGGAGAGACTGGGTCTGTTTTCCTTCAAGTGAGGAGGTTAAGAATGGACATGACTGAGGTAGAGACATAGAAACATAGAAAATAGGTGC
>NW_027603935.1:0-8000 GCF_053455715.1 Rhinoraja longicauda
TGGGCTGCCTGTTCGGGGCTGCCATCCTCCTCAGCGTCAGCTACTGCTGCCTGCGCAAGAAGAAGGAGGCGAGGGTGAAGGGCAAGAGGGGAGATGCCAAGAAGACCATCATTGAGCTGAAGTACGCCCCTGAGCTGGAGACCATCACCATCACCCAGATGGCGCAGAAACCCGTGCCGCCCTCCGACATGATGTCCTCCCGCCTGCCCTTCCTGCCCTCGCCAGGGGCATTGGACGAGTACGATGTACAAGAGGCGCTGGATAGTCCCCCCACCAGCCGGGGCAGCTACATGGACGTCAGGACGGCGGACCACCCGTACCACCGGGACCTGCTGGAGAGCATGTTCGCGGAGAGCCACGGCTCGGCGGCCGAGATCTCCACCATCGCCAAGGAGGTGGACCAGGTCAACTTGATCATCAACAACTGCATCGACGCCCTGCAGACCGAGAGCAGCTCCTTCCTCGGGCCAGACCCAGGCGTGTCGGTGGAGTCTCAAGGCTTCCTGCTGGCCGAGCAGTCCATGAGCAAGCCAGGCTTCCTGTCGCCCGTGTACCGGGACAGTTACCACCCGCTGAAGAGGCACAGCAGCATGGACGCGCCGCCGAGGTGCCCCAGCAACGCGTCCAACTGTTCGGTGCGTAGCCCCAGGTCGGCGCGCTCCGAGATCTACGCTTGCCCGAGGTACAAGCCGGAGGGCAAATACATTGAAAGGACCTCTCCGGCACGCAGTGCTGTCATGAGCGGGACTCCGTGCAGAATTGGGAGAGCAGAAGCGGGCCAGATACAAGCCTACGGTGACCACTCGCACCTCTACGCTGGCTTGCACCCCGGAGAGAGGAAGCAGGCGAGGAGCCCCAGCCCTTGTGTGATGGAGACGCCGAAGAGATCCCGTGCCCGCAGGAACCTGACCTACACTCAGTTCTCCCCACAGTATCAAAGCGTCAGCTACGCCTCCAGCCCGGAGTACTCCAGCAAACCCTCCAAGGGCGTGTGGGAGCGCTACAAACCCCACGAGAAGTGGCACGGGCAGGATGAATACTTCGCCGCCGGCTACGCGCTGAGAAAGAAAGTCCAGTTCGCCACAGATGAGGATTTGCATGATATTCTAGATTACTGGAAGGGGGTTTGCAACCAACACAAATCATGATCCCCAAATTTACCGGGACTAAATTGGGCACAAGAAAAAAAAATGGAAAAGTTCCAAGTGTCCGTTTTTATTCTTAAAAGAAAATATTCTTGAAATTAAACTTTAAAACTGTAAAATAATTATTTACAAACATATATTATACAAACCCACTCATACATATATATATATATAGAGAGAGAAAATATCTACCTATATATTATATATGAGAATATAATATATGTTTATAAAGATGGAACGAGGGAGATAAGGACACCCAGAAGCCTTGGAATATCAGATATTATTTATCGCATGACTCTCTCCTGTAACTGTGACTCACTGTGGTGTACATGGGGCATTGTTCGTTGTACAGTGCACACTGTGACTGGACTGTACTGTGTAATCGTAGCGCACACACTCCTCACACCCTGCGTTGTACAGTAATATTTACCAGTAAAAACCCCAACCCCCCCCCCCCCTGCAGTTATGTACAGATAAATTTCTATATTTGCAATGATGTTTCTGGGTTTTTTCGCCTGTTTGTACCAGGTTTTAACCGTGGATTTTACAGAACAGTTTGTTTGATTTCCGATGAATGTCTGAGCACTGACCGCAAGCATTGGATAAAACTGGACTGGCAAAAAAAAGAGATGAACTGAATGGTTTCTTCTGTCGCACTCTCACTGGTCCAAGACACCGGCTCTCTCAGTGAGAGGAAAGTCCGCACTGCCCACGGGGGGCAAAGATTCAAAGGGGGAGAGAGACAGAAAGAGAGAAAAGCAAATAGGGAAATATGAGAGGAAATTAAAAGATACGTTTAGAAAGTGCTCTATTTGTACAACATCACGCCCTATAAGTGGAGGTTGAGGAGTGTATTTGCCAAACGCTGTTATACGGGGCCTGGTGAGAACATAATAACTCCATAGCCAGTGAAGGTTTCAGGTGAATATAGACCCACAAGGAGCAAAACACAACGCGGTGCTGGCACTCAGAGGGTCAGGCAGCATCGGTGGAGGAAATGGACGGACTACGTTTCGGTTCTAACCCGCTGAGTTCCTCCAGCAGCTGGTGTACCGTGGAGAATATCGATCAGTGGGCGCTGCCACCGTGCAACGTTTCAACGCGTAATATCCACTGAGTACAAAGTTAGCTCAGAATGAACTTTGGTGAATGGGGGGGATTTCAATGAGGTCACAGCCACGATATAGTAAACCCTCGATATTATACATATCTTCATAAAAGATTTCGGTTATATCCGACCGAGCGTCCCTACAGTAGTCAGACACCACTCTCTTTAAGAATACAGGCTGCTCCATCCAGTGGGGAGGCCATAGAAATTGACAAGCCATTGAAATTGACAAGCCATCGAAATTGACAAGCAATTGAAATTGACAAGCAGTTGCTTCCATGGACACTTAGCTCTATTGAACAATGTAATAAACTGCCTTTGGTATTTTAAGCTTGCAGTAACAAAAATACATTTTTAGCTGTCTTTGGAAGAAGATTATGGAGTTAACATTTAAGGCCGATGTCCTTTCACGCTGAACTCCTGGTGGGACGTTGGTCATGGGAATCTGACTAAGAGCAGGACAGGATTTCCTCACCCCAACACGCTGCCACCCCAACGTCTCATTTTCCTCTCAATCTCCCAATGCACAAATTAGCAGCAGGGGCAGCGGTTATTGTTGTTCCCCAACGATAACTGGTGCAGGGCTCCGTCTGGGGCCGCTGCGCTCTGCTTGGTGAGGGAGGCGCCACAGGGCTCTCAGAGAGGAGGCTGCAGGATTATGACCCGGTGCCCAGGCAGTAATGTTAATGGGGAGGGAGCGCTTACTCGGTTATAGTGGACAATCGGCGACAGAAGACACCCCCACCCCATCGTCCGTTATAATGAGGGTTTACTGTACAGCTAAATACTCAAAATAAAATATAGCTATAAGCAGAAGGCATTTACCAGGACGTTGCTAGGACTCCAGGGTGTGAGATGCAGGGAGAGGTGGAATAGACTGGGACTTCATTCTTTGGAATACAGGAGGCTGAGGGGTGATCTTATAAATAGACAATAGACAATAGGTGCAGGAGGAGGCCATTCGGCCCTTCGAGCCAGCACCGCCATTCAATGTGATCATGGCTGATCATTCTCAATCAGTACCCCGTTCCTGCCTTTTCCCCATACCCCCTGACTCCGCTATCCTTAAGAGCTCTATTTAGCTCTCTCTTGAATGCATTCAGAGAATTGGCCTCCACTGCCTTCTGAGGCAGAGAATTCCACAGATTCACAACTCTCTGACTGAAAAAGTTTTTCCTCATCTCAGCTCTAAATGGCCTACCCCTTATTCTTAAACTGTGGCCCCTTGGTTCTGGACTCCCCCAACATTGGGAACATGTTTCCTGCCTCTAACGTGTCCAACCCCTTAATAATCTTATACGTTTCGATAAGATCTCCTCTCATCCTTCTAAATTCCAGTGTATACAAGATGTATAAAATCATGAGGGGGGTAGACAGGGTGAATTCGCAGTCTTTTTCCCAGGGTAGAAGAATCACAAACTGGAGGGCATATGTTTAATAAGAGAGAGAAAAGATTTAATAGGAACCTAAGCTGCAACTTCTTCACACAGAAGGTGATGGGTATTTGGAAGGAGATAGTTGAGATAGGTACAATAACAACATTTAAAAGATAGACACAAAATGCTGGAGTAACTCAGCGGGACAGGCAGCATCTCTGGAGCGAAGGAATGGGTGACGTTTTGGGTCAAAACCCTTCTTTAGTCTGAAGAAGGGTCTTGACCCCAAACGTCACCCATTCCTTCTCTCCAGAGATGCTGCATGTGCCACTGAATTACTCCAGCATTTTGTATCTATCTTTGATTTAAACCAGTATCTGCAGTTCCTTCCTAAACATTTAAAAGATATTTGGACATGTGCATGGAGAGGAAAGGTTTTGAGGGCCAAAGGTCCTGCTTTATGTTGCATGATTCAGGCTCTATGGCTCTAAACTCAATTAATTGCGTAAATTAAGATGGGAAAGCAGGTCAGGTTACATGCTGCAACGGCTGTAGGTGGGAGCTGCCCAAAACGTCAGCTATCTACAGCTCAATGGAGTTGATGAGTTAGAGTTTCAACTTTAGACACTCCAATGCACCAGCAATGAGCATCATTACCTATATACATTCTTCCAAGGAGCAATTGCACCTTTCTGATTAAATATTACAAAATGTATTGGTCAGTCAAGGGGAGTGGTCATGTGTGAAGATATGGGAACCAGAAGACAATGTTCGAGGAGACTCAGCCATTGCACATACCCAATAATATGCACTTCTCCAGCCCATGTGAATAAAAGCAGAGACTACAGTTGCATGATACAGGGGCGTGTTCAAGGTAGGAGAATGAATAGCAACATAGAACAAAAAGGGGACAGTATAGTTAGAGGGTGTACCACTAACTAGGATAAAATAGGAAACCAGTTGACCGATCAGGACCATGCCAGCTCCTCCCTATTAGTCCCATTCCTGTCTTATTTTCCCAACAGTCCTGCAACTGCTTCTCAATGCAAGGTTAAGGACGTCTCTTCAGAGAGGAATGAGGAGGTTCTTCTGGAGATGTTGAGGTTCTTGGATTCAAATTAGAAAGCAAGCTATAATCTCTGGATTATTACCCGAGCCACATGAATGCTTTCAATAACATCAGAGGATTGAATGTGCGGCTCAAACGTTGGTGTGGAAGGAATGGGTTTCAGTTCATGATGTGCTGCCATGAGTACTGAGGGCAGAAAGAGCCATTCTGTTGAGTTGGATTTCAGACCAGACCAGTTGTAGATAAGGCTTTAAACTAAATAGTTAGTAGGTTAGGTGGGGTAGTAGAAGAGTAAATCAAGTTAAAGAGAAGGGACGGGATCATAATGCAAGGTAATGAAATGGGTCTTGATATCTAGATTGTGTCAGAGAGAGGCAGTGCATTCAAACATTAGAGAATCCCTCCAATTAGAGTCAAAACAGGGACAAATGGTGAAATCAAAATTAAAGGCTATCTCAATGCATACAACAAGATAGGAGAATTAATAACATAAATATAATGGATGCAATCTAATTACCTTTGCAGAGATATGGTTGCAAAGTGACCAAGGTTGGGAATTAAGTGTCCCAAGATTCAACTTTTATAATAGGCAGACAAAATGGAAAAGGAGGAAGGTTGGCTTTGATAATTAAAAGATGAGATAAAGGTGGTGAATAAAAAGGATTACTGGTCAGAAAGGCAGAAAGTAGAATCAGGTTGGTTGGGTAAGAAGTAATAAGGAGCAGGGAACAATGGTGTGAGTTGTCTATTGGCCCCCAAAGAGCGGTGATATTGGGATAGTATAAACCAAGTAAATAATGGCACACGAACAAATGGTAATGCAAGAATCCTGGAGGATTTGGATTTCATATAGACTGGGTGAAATAACTCAGCAGTAATGCTGTCTGTGGTGGATTTCAGGAGGATCCATTCATGTGAACAGGCAAAGACATTGGAAATGGAATATAAGGTGGAAAAACATGAGTTCATCCACTTTGAGAGAAAAATAGAAACACAAGGGAATTCGAGCAGGAGGTGGCCATCAGACCCCTCGATGCCATCCCATCATTGAATACGACCATTGCTAATCTCCCCAGATCTCAACTCCACCTGTGCCAGTTCCCCATAACTCTCAATTCCTCATTCTTTCAAACATGTACCTCCCTTCTCTTTTAAGTACCTCTGGTGATCTAATGCCTACAACCTTCTCAGGTGGAGAATTCTGGAAATTCGTTAATTCTGCAGTTCTTATGCAGCTCAGTTTCAAATGACTGGCCTCTTTTAACTGTGACCATGTCCCCTTGTTTGAGACTCTCCAAACATATAGTAACATTTAAATGGTGGGAGCTTGAAAGGTGTTTAAAGGAATCTAGGTTCGTACATGAGTCACTGAAAGCTAATATGAAGGTATATCATACAATTAGGGAACAAAGTGGTTTGTTGGTCTTTCTTGCCAGAGAATTTCAATGCAAAAATAGCGATATTTCTTCATAATTTTGCAGGGCCCTGGTGAGACCACACTTGGAATATTGTGTGCAGGTCTGTTTTCCCTACAAAAGTAGTATGCCCTTGTGATGGAGGGGTGAAATGAAGGCTGATTTCGGGGGATTTATGAGTAAACAGGAAAGGTCGAAAATGATTAAAGATTTTCTCATTGAACTATACAAAACACTTCTAGTATTTAGTTTTGAGATAAAGGGCGGAAACAGGAAACAGGCCCTTCGGCCCACCGAGTCCGCGCCAACCAGCAATCCCCATACACTAGCACTATCCTACATGCAAAGGACAATTTATAATCTTTTTCAAAGCCAATTAACCTACAAACCTGTACGACTTTGGAGTGTGGGAGGAAACCGAAGCACCCGAGGAAAACCCACGCAGTCACGGGGAGAACATACAAATTCCATACAGACAGCACTCGTAGTCAGGATTGAACCTCGGTCTGTGATGCTGTTAGGAGGTAATTATATCGCTGAGCCCCCTGCCACCCCCTACTGTGTTGATAGTTGATGTGGGGAGGATATTTTCCTTAGCTGAGCTATCCAGAACCAAAGGTCATAGTTTTAAAATAAGGGGCAGGCTTCCACTACTGTGATGGAAGGAATCTCCTTCCCCAAGAAGGGGGTGAAACTTCGGAAGTCAAGTCATGTTGAGTTTATTGTTATTAGCACAAGTAGGTTTGGTACAGGTACAATGAAAATCTTGCTTGCAACTGCATTACAAGCACATCTACTCAGACAGCACATTGAAACTTAAATCATTCAAGATATACATGATAGCAAAAGGAAAATGACTGTACAAAGACTGGACAAGAATGTTGTGCAAAACACAAGTAGAAAACAAGTCCATGGTAGTGCAAGAGGATCTGGACAACACTTATCCCTCCTTGGCCGTGGTGTTCCGTGTCTGAGGTGAGACTAGAGTTTTGCAGGTCCATTCACAAAGCTGATGGTTTTATGAAAACAGCTGTTCCTGAAGCCGGTGGTGTGGGACTTTAAGCTCTGTACCTCATGGCTGATTGTGACAGTGAGAAGAAGGCATGGATGCTGGGGATCTTTGTTGACAGACACTGACTTCTTTTGAGGAGGTGGCACATGTAGATGCTTCTGATGATGGGGAGGACTGTTCCTGTGATGGACCAAGCTGAGTCCGCCACTCTTGCAGCCTCTTGTATTTCTGTGCATTGGAATTGCTCCCTGCTGCCTCTTGTGTTCCTACCACAGAGTGTTGCAAAGGCTCAGCCATTGAGTATTTTTAAGATGGAAAATGATAGATTATTTGGCATCAGGGGTAAGTGCAGGAAAGTGGTGCTGAGGTAAAATATTAGTCATTATCTTATTGAATGGTCGAGCAGTCACAAGGGGCTGTATCACCTACTCCTGTTTCTAATTTTTAATGTTCAAACCGAACAAACATGTAATTCAGAAAATACATAATTTATTTATTGACGTACTTGTGACTCATCGTTTAAACTTTTAAACATTGTGGAAATGAGGACACCTAATTAAAATTACATCGAACTGAATCCATTCCAGACGAGTTCCAAGCACATGCAAACGCATTGCAGGCTAAAGTGACGTGCTGGTTATGTTACTGGACTAGTATTCCAGGGACAGATTTGAAATCCAGCACAGCAGATGAGGAATTTAAATTCAATTAGCTAATAAATAAGAAATTCAATACTCAATCAGTAATGATGCCCATAAAACCTTTAGCCATTCATGATGAATAAACTGGGACACAAAGCACTGGAGTAACTCAGATGATCAGGCAGCATCTGTTTTGTAAACCGGCATCTGCAGTTCCTCATATCCATGAAGAAG
>NW_027603936.1:0-8000 GCF_053455715.1 Rhinoraja longicauda
AATGTGAAATGTTCGTGTGAAGAAAAGGTGAGTGTTGTTCTTATCTAGTCCCAGATGTAACCATATCCTGTGCTTAAGTTTACTTAAGGAATTTGCTCACTGACACATTGTGTAGCTTGATATGGGGTTACATTGTACCAGATGAATTATGGTGAGCTACCTGTATAAAATAACCTTAGAGTCAGTCCTAATTCGGAGCTTTAGCCACCTCGTTTTAGAGAGCTGAGTTCCCCGTGATACCACGCTAATAAATACTAGGGAAGAGAGCCTCCTCTGTGTCCGAGTCTTATTTTTCTCAAGCAGGGGAAAATCCGCAACAAGGTTTAAATAAGAGATATTGGTCACAGCAGGGAATGTCTACTCTACTGGCTTGGGGTATTTATGCAGATTTGAGCAGGCAGGATGGTATAACTCCTGATCCATAAGATGTTACCGTCAACATTGCAAAATTCCTCGCAGTCCTATAGTATATTATAAGAATAATTTTTAAACAAGTGTTAATCTGCCAGGAGTGTTCCCACTTACACGTACACTTCCAAGAACATTCACATCCTCCAGGATTTAGATTTTAGATTTTAGATTTAGAGATACAACGAGGAAACAGGCCCTTCGGCCCACCGAGTCTGCGCTGCCCAGCGATCCCCACACATTAACACACACTAGGGACAATAAAAAAAAACCACATTTTACCCAGCCAATTAACCTACAAACCTGTACGTCTTTGGAGAGTGGGAGGAAACCGAAGATCTCGGAGAAAACCCACGCAGGTCAGGGGGAGAACGTACAAACTCCGTACAGACGGAGCCCATAGTCAGGATCGAACCTGAGTCTCAGGCACTGCATTCGCTGTAAGGCAGCAACTCTACCGCTGCGCCACCGTGCCGCCCAGGAGAACCATTCAACTATGAACAAACTGCTAAAGTTTCCCAAAAGAATCAAAAAGAGTTACATTTGGTCAGAATGAAATAAGGCAACTTCAGTTTGAATTTTGATGCAACATTAGACTTTGGAGCAAAATTATGAGGGGAAATTGAGCAAATGTTAAACAGACAAGGCAAAGTAACTAAATTACACTATTTATCCAGAGGTTGTCTTCACACACTTTCTTTAACTTAGGTTCAGGTTTATTAATATCACATTTATAAGAGGTACAGTGAAAAGCTTTTGTTTGTGTGCTATCCATCAAATCAGACACTACATGATTACAATTAAGCCAAACTCGTTCAAAAGATAGTGCAGAGAACAATAACAGAATGCATAATATAGGTTCTCACTAGTGTAACATAACAGTTCCAAAGAAAAAGTCCAATGTCCGCATTACCCTAGACTGTATCTGAACTTAATTGTAGTTAATTTATTAGCCAAGTATGCAAACATACAAAGAGTTTGATTTGCCAACAGTCATACAAAAAAGCAACAAGACTGTTCCGAACTTCGATAATAGAAGGGAAAAAGCTGTTCCTGTGTCTGGTGGCACATACTTTCAAGCTTCAAATTCAAATACAGATGCAACCAAATGTAGTTCATTGCATTTAGTTTGAACTTCAAATATCCCCAATGTATTTCAACCAGGATGCTTCCAGTGAATTGTGGCAACCATGAAAAGGTAAATTAAAATAAATCATGAATGAAGTTGATCATCTTCCTCGATATGTGAGGCCCACCGCAAATTGGAGGAACAACATCTCATATTTCGCTTGGGCAGCTTACACCCCAGCGGTATTAACATTGATTTCTCTAACTTCAGATAGCTCCTCTGTCCCTCTCTTTCCCCTCCTCCTTCCCAGTTCTCCCACTGTCTTCCTGTCTCCCATTACATCCTATTTTTGTCCCGCCCCCTCCCCTGACATCAGTCTGAAGAAGGGGCTCGACCCAAAACGTCACCCATTCCTTCTCTCCTGAGATGCTGCCTGACCCGCTGAGTTACTCTAGCATTTTGTGATACCTTTGATTTGTACCAGCATCTGCAGTTATTTTCCTACATCATCCTCGATAAAATGAGAATTTTCACCCATTTGCTTTGACCTGATTTTGCACTCAACTTTACCATGACAGATAATAAATAACATACATAAATAACATACACTCAGCTAAATTGTTGATAACTAGATTTAAGATGCTTGGGGTAAAATTACATTAGCAACATGAAGTTAACATTTTATGTAAACAGCCTTCAGGATTGATGGATTACAATCCAGTCATAGCTATGGATAGGACATAGATAAATTATTGGGAGCTTTCAGTATAACGAGTTGAAAAGATCTGGATTGCTCTATGGTGAGGCTCGATAGTCATAGAGTCGCAGGGCGGATCACAGAGGCAGAGTCACAAGCCTTCAGCCCAACATCCATGCCTACCAAGATAATCCATCTTAGTCAGACACATTTGCCAGCATTTGGCCAATTTTCCCTCAAAAACATTCCTGTCCTGTACCTGTCCAAGTGTTTTTAAAAAAAATCCTGTTATAGTACCATAAAATATACCCACCATCCTGAGCGAAAAAGTTTCCCCATAGGTTCTTAATAAAACTAAAACTAAACACGGTACTCTAAATGTGACCTCACCAATGTATTGTACAAAGGTAGACACAAAATGCTGGAGTAACTCAACGGGACAGGCAGCATCTCTGAAGAGAAGGAATGAGTGACGTTTTGGGTCGAGACCCTTCTTCAGACCCGAATGTCTTGTACAACTTGTACATTAAAATAATGTTTTAACTTCTATATGTAATACCCAGACTATACCAGCCATGTGTTCTACTCTGGAATTTCTTACCTATTCCCACGATTTTCTGCAAACCCATTTACACACTAACAGAAAGGTTTTGCAGTTATCTTCAAAACTCTCCTTGGTGGAAGTTTATCTCTGCGCCAGTTTCTATTTCTTATCCTTGGTTGCCCCTCCAAAATGTTAAAGGAATCCCAGAAAATGTCCTCAGTGAAGCAAAGCACCTACTTTTCACAAGAATGCTCACCACTTCCGTTCCATTAGTTTGCAAATATATTTAGGCATGCAGTATCAGTGAAGCACAGAGTTAGAAACTTTGACTAACGATGTGAAGAAATCATTGCGATTTTTTTTGCAGTATTCGTTAAGGTCGTTCTGCTGAATGGGCCGAGCAGAAAATGAATATCATTCTCCACAAATGAAAAAAAAAAATACCGATAAGAACCAGGCAGACCTACCTTAGTAAATGTGAATAAATGTAAATCTGAAAATGAACTAGTCATCGCTGCAGTGAATACTCAGCAGTTCATATCTCCAAAAGCATGAGTGAGCATCCTAGAGGGTACTGTCTAGGTTCTCTGCCAAGGTCATTCTCATTGCACCAAGAGCAAAAGGGGAAGAAAAATATCTACTGTATCACCCAGACATCTTATTGAAACATATAAGATAATTAGGGGATTGGACACATTAGAGGCAGGAAACATGTTCCCAATGTTGGGGGAGTCCAGAACAAGGGGCCACAGTTTAAGAATAAGGGGTAGGCCATTTAGAACGGAGATGAGGAAGAACTTTTTCAGTCAGAGAGTGGTGAAGGTGTGGAATTCTCTGCCTCAGAAGGCAGTGGAGGCCAGTTCGTTGGATGCTTTCAAGAGAGAGCTGGATAGAGCTCTTAAGGATAGCGGAGTGAGGGGGTATGGGGAGAAGGCAGGAACGGGGTACTGATTGAGAGTGATCAGCCATGATCGCATTGAATGGCAGTGCTGGCTCAAAGGGCTGAATGGCCTACTCCTGCACCTATTGTCTATTGTCTATTGACATAAAATCCTCAGTCTGAAGAAGGGTCTTGACCCAAAACGTCACCTATTCCTTTTCTCCAGAGATGCTACCTGACCCGCTGAGTTACTCCAGCATTTTCTGTCTATCATCAGTATAAACCGGCATCTGCAGTTCCTTGCTAGACATAAAATCTTTTACAACTTGTCCTGCTGATGTTGTCGACTGTCAATAAAGCCAATTTGGATTTTCCAATATTTCATCCAGTCAAACCAATTGCCAATTACTTGCAATGCAATTTCCAGGGTAAGATCCGTTCTCTCCAGGGTGGAAATGTCAAAGACTGGAGCTCTTAGCTTTAAGGTGAGAGGCGTAAAATCTAAGGGGGATTTGTGGGGCAAGGTTTCTTTTATCTACAGTGGGTGGTGGGTGCCTGCGGTGGTGGCAGAGCAGAGACAAAAGGTGTATTTTAGAGGCTTTTAGATACTTTTTACATAGACATTCCTGGAATAAAGGGATATAGATCACGCGCAGGCAGAGGAGATTAGTTTAAATGGGTATCATGTTCGGCACGGACATTATGGGCCCAAGGGCCTGAGCCTGAGCCTGTGCTGTACTGCTCTATGCTCTTATCACTGCTGGTATTAACCTACATCGACTGTGTTATCACATTGTCAAGTTTTAACACGTACAATTGGACTGCAGGTTGCCAATTCCCTTCCCCCCCCCCCCACCCAATATCAAATGTGAAACAATGCTACGCCACTCTTTACAAAAAGATTCACTCCTCCTCCCGCCCCAATCACATTGATTACGAGTTTGCTCTTTTCATTGATTAGACTGTTGCTTCTTTTTGCTCATCATTTCAATTTTGCTCATTGCAGGAACAGAATTTAATGTAATAATATGCACTCTGTGAAAAGAACGTATTGATACAAGCTCCTGCCTCACAGTAAAAATGATTGTGCTTTGCTGCAACAATTAGAAACATAGATATTTCCAGTATACAAGAAGCACATTTAGCACAAGGCCTTTGTTGAACAGTCAAAAGCTAATTATCCTAGCCTGTCCACACAGCTTTGCTATGGTTCCAAACATTTATCCATTCTTGCTGCTAGAAATTCAGTGAGCAGTGCCTTAATTACTTGCTTTGGGTAAAGCATTAAATTCTCTAACAATTTATGTACAGAAATATTCATTTTAGTCCCTTACACTCACCCTTGGTTTGTCATCTTAAACCGGAAGACTCATCATTCTGCACACATTTGACCTTCCACCCCCCCCCCCCCCCACACACACACACACACACACACACACACACACACACACACACACACACACACAATCTCCTGAACTCTTCAATTATTCTAAAGGGCCATGTTAAATTTGTTCCTCATTTTAGTGCACAATAGACAATAGGTGCAGGAGGAGGCCATTCAGCCCTTCGAGCCAGAACCGCCATTCAATGCGATCATGGCTGATCACTCGCAATCAGTACCCCGTTCCTGCCTTCTCCCCATACCCCCTCACTCCGCTATCCTTAAGAACTCTATCCAGCTCTCTCTTGAAAGCATCCAACAAACTGGCCTCCTCCACTGCCTTCTGAGGCAGAGAATTCCACACCTTCACCACTCTCTGACTGAAAAAGTTCTTCCTCATCTCCGTTCTAAATGGCCTACCCCTTATTCTTAAACTGTGGCCCCTTGTTCTGGACTCCCCCAACATTGGGAACATGTTTCCTGCCTCTAATGTGTCCAATCCCCTAATTATCTTATATGTTTCAATAAGATCCCCCCTCATCCTTCTAAATTCCAGTGTATACAAGCCCAATCGCTCCAGCCTTTCAACATACGACAGTCCCGCCATTCCGGGAATTAACCTAGTGAACCTACGCTGCACGCCCTCCATAGCAAGAATATCCTTCCTCAAATTTGGAGACCAAAACTGCACACAGTACTCCAGGTGCGGTCTCACCAGGGCCCGGTACAACTGTAGAAGGACCTCTTTGCTCCTATACTCAACTCCTCTTGTTATGAAGGCCAACATTCCATTGGCTTTCTTCACTGCCTGCTGTACCTGCATGCTTCCTTTCATTGACTGATGCACTAGGACACCCAGATCTCGTTGAACTCCCCCTCCTCCTAACTTGACACCATTCAGATAATAATCTGCCTTTCTATTCTTACTTCCAAAGTGAATAACCTCACACTTATCTACATTAAACTGCATCTGCCATGTATCCGCCCACTCACACAACCTGTCCAAGTCACCCTGCAGCCTTATTGCATCTTCCTCACAATTCACACTACCCCCCAGCTTAGTATCACATTTTTTTTAAATAAAAGGCAAAAAATAGTGTGATTCTGAAATTCATCTCCCAAGGATCTTGCTTTCAAGGAACTATTGAATTGCACCAATCGATCATTTTGCATTGATGTGCTCCCAACATCTCTCAGCATCTTTCCACAACCTCACACGGCATGGCATTTCTAGTCCACCTCCCAACATGCAGGCACACCACATTTCCTCAAATTAGGTGACAATTAATATTTCAACACCATTCTCTTAATTTACCCGGATTAGGACTAAGGGGAAAGATGTGGGGATTAAGGAAAAGCAATAATTCAAATTGACGTACCTCAATTTTGATGAGTCAGCCTAGTGCATGCTGCATTCAATGGACAGAGCAAAGTAATTGTACAACCAACATATAAAATTGAGACTCAACATTCCTATTAAGTCTAGTTGTGAATGGGGGTGCACAACAACTATAGGGAGGAATATACCCCAAGAACGACCTTAATGAATACTACAAAAAAAATCGCAATTATTTTTTCACACATCTGGCTCCACAAATAAACCCTCCTCAATTATAGGGGCCATTTGCAGCCATGTTTAGACAAAAGTGCCAAATAGATGGCACATCTCAAGATTATCCTGCGATCCCCTCCAGCACACACATCATTTCCCAACCACTTTGATTGACTCCACATGACATAAAGGATGGCATATCAACATGGCAGCTGCAGAATTGAGGTAGCTCATTCCAGCAGCAGCTGTACCACCAACCAATCTGTTCCATTATGTATAAAGCATTGGCATCTATCTAACAAGGTGGAAAATTAATCACGTGCATCCTATTCACAAAAATCAGGACAAATCCAATCCTTTTAAACATCGTCTAAAAAGTTGTCAGTAGACTGTCCAGTGTTCGAAGACTCGGAGTCATACCGCACCGAAGCAGGCCCTTTGGTCCAACTGGTCCACACCGACCAAGATGCCCTATCGAAGCTAGTCCTATTTACCCTGCTCATATCTTTCCTGTCTATTTACCTATCCAAATGTCTTCTTTCTGTACCTCTTCTAGCAGATTTTTTCATTATCCTTTCTGTGAAAAAATTGTTCCTCAGATTCCAATTAAATATTTCCCCTTTTATCTTAAACCTATGCCAAATAGTCCTTCATTCCTCTACTTTGGGGAAAAAGACTGTGCATTCACGCTATTTTTCCCCCTCTCAAGATTTTATACACTCATTGAGATCACCCCACAGCTTCCTGCACTCCAATGAAGAAAGTCCAAGTCTGCCCAACCTCTCGCTAAAGCTCAGGCTCTCGAGTACTGGTAATTGTTCTCTGCACTCAACAATTCCTCGTAATTGTTCTCTGCACTCTTTCCAGCTTAAAGGCATATTTCCTATCGGAGGGTGACCACAAATGAACATAGTGCTCCAAGCGTGGCCTAACCAAACAGAAACGTCCCAATTTCTATACTCTATTCCATGTCTGATGGAGGCCAACATGCCAAAAGCTATCTTCACCACACTATCTACCTGCAACATCACGTTCAGGGAACTGTGTGCTTGTTCTCCTGATTCCGTTTCTTCTACAAACCCAGGCCACTACCAATAACTGTGAAGGTCCCATCCTGGTTTGATTACACAATATGCAATACGTCACACTTGTCTGAATTAAATTCATTTTGTTATTCCTTCGTCCACTTGCCCATCTTATCAAGATCCCTTTGTAATTCTTGATAACCATCTTCACTGTCTATCGTACTTTAATGTCATCTGCAAACTTACTAATTATGCCTTTTACATTCTTATCTAAATCGTTGATAAAGTTGACAATCAGCAATGGGCCCAGCCCAAAACCCTGAGGCACACCACTGGTCACAGGCCTCTAGTCTGAAACAAAACCTTCCACCACACCCCTCTACTTCCTACCAAGTGTACCAGTTAGCTGGATGCCATGCAATCTAATTTTCCAGAGCAGTCTGC
>NW_027603937.1:0-8000 GCF_053455715.1 Rhinoraja longicauda
TTCTCTTCCAAATGGGAATAAATCTTGTTGCGTAGAATCCTCACCAGCAGCTAAATTATCACTGGCATTTGCGTTATGGGCTTATATCAATGGGTTATCTCTTTTTTCGCGTCTTAAATCAACCGCCAACCGCTACGCCTCTGTCATGTCTCACGCAATTCTCTCTCTCTCTCTCTCTCTCTCTCTCTCTCTCTCTCTCTCTCTCTCTCTCTCTCTCTCTTCTCTCTCTCTCTCTCTCACTCTCCTCTCTCTCTCCTCTCTCCTCTCTCTCTCTCTCTCTCTCTCTCTCTCTCTCTCTCTCTCTCTCTCTCTCTCTCTCTCTCTCCTCTCCTCTCCTCTCCTCCTCTCTCTCTCCTCTCTCTCTCTCTCTCTCCTCCTCTCTCTCTCTCTCTCTCTCTCTCTCTCTCTCATCTCTCTCTCTCTCTCTCACTCTCTCTCCTCTCTCTCTCTCTCTCTCTCTCTCTCTCTCTCTCTCTCTCTCTCTCTCTTTTTTTTTTTTTTTTTTTTTTTTCTTTTTTCTTTCAAAGACTTTATTCAGCACAATCACATGATACATCACATCAAAACCACACTCAGAGGTTACAAAACATCAGTTAATCATTATAATACAACATTGCCTTCATTATTTACAATGCTCTCAACCCCCCGTGGTGACCAGCGCCCACGGAAGGCCTCCATATTCCCCGTGATCACCGCGTGTTCCCTCTCTAGGGACACGCGCGCACGGACGTAGGCCCGGAAGAGGGGGAGGCAGCCGACTCTGGCAAGACCATCGACCGCCCGCTGCCTGGACCCACGAATGGCCATCTTGGCCAAGCCCAGGAGCAAACCGACAGGGAAATCCCACCCTCCTGACCGGCCCTCCCCACTCCCAGCCCGAGCCCAAACACCAGGATCGTAGGACTGAAATGCAGCCAAAACTTGAGGAGCAACCCCTTCAGATACTCATACAGGGGCAGCAACCTCACACACTCCATGTACATGTGGAACACGGACTCTTCCTCGCCGCAGAAAATACAGGCGGCCGGCGTGTCCGTGAACCGGCTCAAAAATTTATTACACACAACGGCTCTGTGCAACACTCTCCACCCCAGGTCCCCGATGTAAAGGGGGAGGACACCCTTGTAGAGAGACCTCCACTGGGGACCGCCTCCGCCATCAGGTGGTAACACGGATCGCCACGGCGTATCCGGACGGAAGACGAAGGCGAGGAGGTGCAGAGTGTGCAGGAGCATCCTATACAGTAAACGTCTGCCTGCATCACGGAACGGCACGCTGGGCATCTGGGAGAGGCGGCTCAAGTTGTGTGGGGCCGGCTCCCGGGAAATATTCCGGAGCCTGGGCCCGATGAGCAGTTCCGGCGGAGCGGGGGTAAGCTCGGCCGGAATCACTCCAAGCTCACGCCGCTCCCCAACACCCCCCGTGACAGCGTGAGGACCGGCCCCCACCACAGCCACATCACCCCCCTCCCCCTGAGGAGCAACGCGCTGACTGAAGATGACCAAATTCCTCACTCTCAACACATCGCGGTAAAAGCTTGGCATGTCCCGTGTGGCGGGTCGGCTGATGCCCGCCACCGGGAGCCGCCAAACCCCCCTTAGGCACTGGCCCTGGCGGAAAAAATACGTGGCCAGAGCGTGCCACCTGGGAGGGTGCTCCGCGTACACGTACCTCCGCAGAGTCCTGAGACGGAGAGCCGCCACCTGGGTACGCACGCATACCAAGGACTGGCCACCCTCCTCTAGCGGGAGACTCAGGACTGCGGCTGAGACCCAGTGTTTCCTCCCTCCCCAAAAGAAATCCACTAACCTCTTCTGTACAGCATTTACAAAGGTAGAGGGCGGGACAAGAGTGGCGAGCCGGGTACCATAACATTGAGGCCACCAGCTGGTTTATGACCAGCACCCTACCCTGGAAAGAAATAACCCTAAGCAAGCCTGACCAGCGTCCCAGCCGGGCGACGACTTTCGTCTCTAGCTCCTGCCAGTTCGCCGGCCAAGCATCCTCAGTGGGACTCAGGTAGATCCCCAGGTAGAGGAGGTGCGTGGTACTCCACGCATAATCCTTCATCTCTTCCGGCAGGGAGTCCACCTGCCACTGGCCCACTAGAAGTCCGGAGCACTTACTCCAGTTGATCCTAGCGGACGAAGCAGCTGAGAACACCAGCTGGCATTCGTGCATCCTCCGCAGGTCAACAGGATCAGTGAACGTAAGGAGAATGTCATCGGCATAGGCCGAGAGAACCACCTCCACCCCCGGTCCTGGTAGCGCCAGGCCTGCCAACCGCCTCCTAAGAAGACACAGGAATGGCTCCACACAGACCGAGTACAACTGCCCAGACATGGGGCACCCCTGGCGTACCCCCCTCCCAAAGCGAATGGGAGCCAACAATGCACCGTTAATCTTCACGAGACACTCTGCTGCGGTGTACAAAAGCCGGACCCGGGCCACAAAATGCGGTCCAAAACCGAACGCTTGCAGTGTCCCGAAGAGGTAATCATGGTCCACCCTGTCAAAAGCCTTCTCCTGATCCAGGGATAGAAAGGCAGCTGACTGACCAGTGCCCTGGGCCAGATGGATCAGGTCCCTAACCAAATGGATGTTATCTTGGATGGACCGACCAGGGACTGTATAGGACTGGTCAGGGTGGATCATTTGGGATAGTATGGCGCCCAGGCGATTTGCCATTGCCCGTGCAAAAACTTTATACTCTGTACAGAGGAGAGAGACCGGGCGCCAGTTCTTCAACAGGCGGAGTTCGCCCTTCTTGGGTAGCAGGACAACGACTGCCCTGCGCCACGAGAGGGGCATCTCCCGGTCGCCAGGCTCTCCCCCAGAACCTTCATGTAGTCACCCCCCAGGACATCCCAGAAGGCTCTAACAAACTCAACCGTCAGCCCATCCAGCCCAGGGGACTTACCCTTTCTGAGCTGGTGCAGGGCACCAGTCACCTCCTCCAATGATAAGGGGTCATCAAGCTGTTCAACCACCCCTCTATCTATAGTCGGTAGCCTCTCCCACAGAACCCGCTGAGCCTCTCCGCTGACACCATCCGCAGAGAACAGCGTTCCATAAAAGGACCGAACTAACGCACTAATCCCCTCTGGGTCTGTGACCGAGGAGCCATCGTCCGCGAGCAGCTCGACGAGCTGTTTGCGGGCTCCTCGCCCTTTCTCCAGAGAGAGGAAGAAAGGTGAAGCCCGGTCCAGATCATGCAGCATCTGGACTCGCGACCTCACGTAAGCACCTCGGGACCGCTCAAGCTGCAGGTCCCTCAGCGCTTCCTTCCTCTCCTGAAACTCTCCCCACTCACAGGAGTCTTCACCGACCCGGCCCAAGCGAGACTCTGCGTCGAGTAACTCCTTCTCGAGTCGCTCGACTGCCGCGTCCGCCTTCTGGTCGACCCTCCCGTGTAGTCCTGACAGAAAAGACGGATGTGAGCTTTCCCCACATCCCACCACTGCTTAAGGGAAGGGAAGCCCCTCTGCCTCTCTCTCCACTTCACCCAGAACCGCCTAAAAGACTCCCGGAATCGGCGATCCTCCAGCAGCTGGTTATTAAAGTGCCAGTACGCGGACCCAGCCCGTGTGCGCGCTGGAATAAAATCCACTCGCACCAGGCAGTGGTCCCGAACATGGCACCGTCCGCATAGAGGCCGCCGAGACCCGGGAGACATACGCTCTGGAGATGTACACACGGTCGATACGGGAACCACCCCCCTCAGACCTTCGCGAAAATGCGTTGGAATCAGGGTGGAGATTCCGCCACGCATCAACCAGCTCGAAAGATTCAATCACACCTCTCAACTTCTTCGCCACTGCAGGGGCACACTGAATACCAGAGCGATCTCGCGTCTCAAGGGTACAATTGAAATCCCCCCCAAGGAAGACACACTCTCCGCAATCAATGGTGCTCAGCAGAGCAGTCACCTCCTGAAGTAACCGCGCTTGCATCGTGCCGGTGCTGGGGGCGTACACGTTAATGAAATGTAACGGCACGCCATCCAGGATCACGGCCAGATAGAGCAAACGGCCTGGCACAACTTCCTGCACCTTCACAATCTCTGGCTGGAAAGTCGGGGCCAACAGGAAAGCCACCCCACTTGACTTTGTACTGAGGTGGCTCATGTAGACCCCCCCCTCCCACTCCAGGACCCAGGTGGGCTCATCACTAACAACAGTGTGCGTCTCTTGTAGAAAGCTCACTGCATACTTCCCCTCTCTGAGGACCGATAGATGGTGAAACCTACGAAGGTCCCCCCTTCCACCGTTTTATATTTAGGCTAACTACTGTGAACTTGAACGCTCACTAGACTTATTCCTCAAGCTCCTTGTGGGAGTGAAGCCCCGCTCTTTTAGGAGCTTCAAAAACTCCCCGAATTGACGCTTATCACAAGCACTTAGAGCATTATCCCTACTGTTAAGGATAGCACTAAGTGTCCGGATAGTTCCCCCCAGGTCTGACCACCGTTCGGTAGCTAGCTGGACTTTGTTCCTACTGTGCCGATGTTCATGCAAAAACTCTCGAATCTCAATGATGCCGGCCGCTCGAGCCACAGCACTGGAGTCCTGGCATTCTGCCAACCCACTGACACCTGAAGCAACATCTTCCTCCTCCCTGCACTCAAGGTCGTGGCCCAGATTTGGCAGACTGCCACTGGCTGCCAGCTCGCTCTCTTCACTGTGTAAGCTGGCTCCAACACCCTCCCCCCCCTCCGGCATGATCCCACCCCCGGGATCAATGTCGAGGGAGAGTCCTGACACCTCCAACAGCGATGAGCCGGCCAGTGTATGGCCAGGCTCCTGCACACTCTCCCCGCCCTCTACAACTGGGCCTGGGGAAGAACAAAAACAGGGCGCCCCCAGGGCCCGCGGTCCACCTTCACCCCCGGAATCTGACTGAGAGACATGACCCGCAACAGCCCCGTCCCCCTCCTCATCCAGGGAACCCACTCCCCCAGCATCACCCAGAGAGTCTCCATCCTCCACCACCAGGGAGTACCCTCACTGGGGCCCACTGAGGGAGCCAGTGTTTCTGGACTCTCCCCTACTTCCTCAGTCTGTGGGGCAGCGCACCCCTCAGTCACTCTCATAGTTCTAATGAGGAGCATAGGCTGGGAAACCACCCCTACAACCGAGACCCCCCCTTCGGGTTGTCCCTGCTCGTCCTCCCTCCCAGGGGACACATTCCCAGGGCAGCCAACCCCAACATCTTGTGAGATATCCCCCTCTGAAGGCCCCTGGGACGAAAGGGCAACCCCCGGCCTAGAGGACACTAGTCGTGGATCACCATCCTCTACCGGAGTGGAGGGTCTCGGGGCAGGCAGCCCCCTGGCCTTATGCCCAGGGCCATCCTCTTCCTCACCAGACGCGCGCCTCCTCTTTTACCCCCACGGCGGGCGGTGGTTTGGTGACCTCCATAAAGGAGGAGTCCTCCACCTCCACACCGCCAGCTTCCTCTCTTTCATCCCTTTGATCAGCCACCGCAGATCCCAACAGGAACTCCCCCGCCCCCTCCCGTACCTCCTCAGCTCCTTGCTGAGCCCCGCCAGGTGCCCCCTGGACCTCTCCGGGCCCAACAGGCACCCTTTGGGTGGGCTCAGGTGTGGGCGTGGGCCCATCCGTTTGCGATTGTTTCGCTTTAAGGTTTCTCGTTTTCCTCGTGGACTTCTTCCCCATCTGCACGTGCCATTCCCCCCCCTCCTCCTTGCCCTCCCCCTGCACCTCTCCGCCAAGCTCCGCCGCAGGTACAGGACATGGGGGTCGAGGGGCAGTGCTGCCCTGGGCCGCCAAAGTGGAACTGGCAGCCCCGGGTGGGCCAGCAGTGTCTCCCCGGGTCACCGAGGTGGAACTGGCAGCCCTGGGTGGGCCAGCAGTGTCTCCCCGGGTCACCGAGGTGGAACCGGCAGCCCTGGGTGGGCCAGCAGTGTTTTCCTGGGCTGCAGCGTTGGGATTTCTCGCAGCACCCCGGCCATTGGGACAATCCCTGCGGAAGTGCCCGAACTCTTTACACGCATGACACCGTGCTTCCCCCCAACTCCAATACACGCGGTATTGGAGCCCCGCATTCTTAACGACAAAACTTCCCTCCGCGCCCATCCCCAATCCTACTTCCATATACACCCGCCTCTTAAATGTATAGCTCCTTTGGAGACGAGTGCTGCTGCGCCAGGTCTGTTTAAGTCTAGTCAGCCTGGACCGCACCTCCCCAATCTCTGCCAGGTGTGGGCCAAGGAGCGCATCCCGGATGAAAGTGGGAACGTTGCGCAGGAGAACCGGTCGCACGGTGGACACCCATGGTTCCACCGGTACAAAGAGCCCCCTCACTATAAGCCCCTTCTCCAAAGCTAGGGCCACATCCTGCTGTTCCTTTAGGATGAACTGACATTTGCCCCATCCAACCTCAGCAGAGGCAATCTCGTCCTTCTTGAAGAGATCAAACAGGCTCTCCGCTAATTCCTCCTTGGACCACCGGTCCCCGGTTTGGACCGTGATCCCGTACTCGAGCCCCCCCAAGTTGACATAGGGCTCCTCCTCGAGTGACTCCGGAGCCGCAGCCGAAGCCACACCTGCGTAGCTCCGACCCTGACCCCGACCCCGAGCTGCTGCCATCCTGACAGGGGTACAGAACAACACCCGAAACAACAGCAGTCCTCGCACAAAACCGCTCTCAGAGTCAGTCTCAGTCTAAAGAGCGGCAGAAGCAGTTCTCTCCAGTCGAGCAAAGGAACACGCCCACGCTTATCCTCACCGCCGAGTGCAGCTTTTGGGGCTTTCTGAGGCCTTTCGAGCCCCTCCGGAATCTGCCAGATTTTGAAAAGCACCTTCACTTTGTTGAGCCCGAAGTCCCAGTCCGGGCACAATGTTATGGAAGCTGGATTGTGGAGCTAGAATCGCCACAAACACCACATCTTCCCAACTCCCAGTCTCCAGGTACGATTGGCAATCCGCCAGCCACTGCCGCTCCCACAGCACCGCAGACAAGCGCTGGAGTTCCTCACTAAATGGAGAAATCCTTCGACAAAGGAAAGTTTCCGAAGTCCAACGTTCACTCAAACTTCGAACTCCCACTGCCTCTGTCCCTCTTCCTTCGACACACTCTTCAAAGGTTGCTTCAATCCTCTCAGCCACCGGAGCAGAGAGCAACACAACCTCTCTCTCTCTCTCTCTCTCTCTCTCTCTCTCTCTCTCTCTCTCTCTCTCTCTCTCTCTCTCTCTCTCTCTCTCTCTCTCTCTCTCTCTCTCTCTCTCTCTCTCTCTCTCTTTCTTCCTTCCTTTCTTCCTTTATTCCTTTCTTCCTTTCTTCGTTCCTTCCTTCTCCTTCCCTCCTTCCCTCCTTTCCTCCCTTCCCTCCCTTCCTTCCTTCCTTCCGGGGGGTGGGGGAGGGGCGTTGTGGGTGGGGAGATAATACAGAACAATACATGTATAATCGAATTTATAATGTATAATCGAATTTATAATGTAGGTATCATTGTGTACTATGAGTTGTAACATGTATGTGTTTTGTTAAAATTTAAATTAAAAAAATTTTTTTTAAAGACTTTGTTATGGCCAAGGGGGGGGGTGGGGGGGGGGAAAGAGAAATAAGAAGGAAACAGGCGTGAAATGTGAAGCCAGAAGAAGGGATATAGGTGGAAGGGGGCAGGGAAAGAGGAATGGGGAGGCGGGATAGAGCGATAAATTAGCGAACATTCAGGTGGAGCATAGGAACTGGGTGGGTGGTGGAGGCAGGGGGGTTTGGTGACGAGGGACGGGGTGGTGGTATGTGTATGGAGGACAGGGCCAATACCTTCACAATAGGGTATAGAGTAGGATCCAGTCAACAGTGGAGGTCAAGAGATAGCGAAGGTGTATTAAACAAAATTGAAGCGCATGTGGACAGAGAAACTGAAAACAGACAATGTATGTGGACTGGGAGGTGCATTGCAAACAAATTTTGAAGGGCAACAAAATATCACTAAAGGCAAGAATAAGGAAAATCCCAAGGCTTTTCACGTAATT
>NW_027603938.1:0-8000 GCF_053455715.1 Rhinoraja longicauda
AATGCTGGAGTAACTCAGCGCGTCAGGCAGCATCTCTCCAGAGTTTAGTTTAGAGATACAGCGCGGAAACAGACCCTTGCTGCCCACCGGGTCCGCACCGACCAGTGATCCCCGCACATTAACACTATCCTATACCGACTAGGGACAATTTTTACATTTACCAAGCCAATTAGCCTACAAACCTGCAAGTCTTCGGAGTGTGGGAGGAAACCGAAGACCTCGGAGAAAACCCACGTAGGTCACGGGGAGAACGTACAAACTCCATACAGACAGCACCCGGAGTCGGGATCAAACCTGGGTCTCCGGCGCTGCATTCGCTGTAAGGCAGCAACTCTACCGCTGCCCCACCGTGCCCAGTGATGGGGATTGTCCAACATTGAAATGGCGGCTGTACTCTGAAAGTACAGCTGCACCACCACCTGAGTAATGGTGGCAGAGGGCCTCCTCCTCTGACCCGCCTCATTACCAATCTCTAACCCTTCTCCCCTCTCCGTCAGATGTGGGATTTCCACTTCCTGCATCAGGTCTCCTTGCACTGACCCTGAGTAACGGTGAGTAGGGCGGCACGGTAGCGCAGCGGTAGAGTTGCTGCTTTACAGCGAATGCAGCGCCGGAGACTCAGGTTCGATCCTGACTACGGGTGCTGCACTGTAAGGAGTTTGAACGTTCTCCCCGTGACCTGCGTGGGTTTTCTCCGAGATCTTCGGTTTCCTCCCACACTCCAAAGACGTACAGGTATGTAGGTTAATTGGCTGGGTAAATGTAAAAATTGTCCCTAGTGGGTGTAGGATAGCGTTAATGTACGGGGATCGCTGGGCGGCACGGACTTGGAGGGCCGAAAAGGCCTGTTTCCGGCTGTATATATATGATATGATATGATATGATATGAATGGAGAGGCGACCAGCTCAGATCCAGCTTACATGGAGACATCAGGCCTGAAGCCAGTCTCAGTGTGTCTGCTGCCCTGCCAACCTTCACACTACAGGGTGTGGTGGGTTAACCAGGGTCACATGGACGCCCATCTCCACCCAGTGTACGGTGACTTCCCAGCAGTGAATAGCCCAGAGCAAAGGTTCTTCCTGATCGTTCACCAAGAGTGCAATCAGAGCCAATCCTCTCATCCAAATCTAACGTAAACACAAGATGGTGCTAGTACTCAGCAGGTCAGGCAGGTTCTGCAGAGAATGAGAAGTTAGCTTTGTTCCTCTCTACACAGATGCTGCCTGATATGCTGAGTGTTTTAGGCATTTTCTGTTTTCATTCCAGTCTCTGCACCTTCCTCCTACTTCAGATAGCTCCTCTGTCCCTCTCTTTCCCCTCCCCCTTCCCAGTTCTCCCACTGTCTTCCTGTCTCCTACTACATCCTATCTTTGTCCCGCCCCCTCCCCTGACATCAGTCTGAGGAAGGGTCTCAACCCGAAACGTCACCCATTCCTTCTCTCCTGAGATGCTGCCTGGCCCGCTGAGTTACTCTAGCATTTTGTGTCTACCTTCAATTTGAACCAGCATCTGCAGTTTTCTGTCCTACATATTTAGCTTTTCCCTCATCTACTTGCCCAGTTAGTCCTAGATGACACCTTGCAATTTTCTGCACTTATGTGACCCAGATTTGATGGGGACTTACCCAATGGGGGCAGAAGGAGCTTAATTCTGAGTTCAGGAACTATTTCCCACTTGTACCTTTGGGGGAGCCCATCATCCATCGGGAAACACCTCGGGTGGTATTTACAAACCTGGTTGAGTTTCATTGTGAAATTGACCATTTTTTCCAGCTTGGAGCTGACGGATTTGTTGCTGACCGTGGCTGAGACCACCTTGGAGTTCAATAGGACCTCTCTCCGAGTTGGGATTCCTCCTTTAATCTCTCTGTTCAACAGGGATTCCATGTCATTGAATACGAGAAAGGAAACAGCCACAAACCCTGCCGGAGATAACAGTTCAACCATTGGTGAGTGTGGAGAAACGTCAGCTGCAAGACTCCAGTAACTGGACATAAAAGGCAGGTCTACAGCACACACCACCCATTCCAGTGGTGCCCTGTACTGCGGCTCGGAGCATTAAAACCAGCTGTAAACAGTGGTGGATCGGGAGATCATCGAGCGGCCTTCACACAAGATAGAGTCATTGTGTCACAGAGCACAGATACAGGCCCTTCAGCCCAACTGGTCCCTGCCGACCAAGATGTCCCATCTAAGTTTGTCCAATTTCCCTGCATTTGGCCCATATCTGTCTAAATGTTTGTATTCATGTATCTGTCCAAATGTCTTTTAAATGGTGTTATAGAACCTTCCTCTGGAAGCTTGTTCCACATACCCACCTCTCCATGAGTGTTTATGTTTCAACCTGTCGAAATGTCTCTTAAACATTGCGATAGTGCCTGCCACAACTAACTCCTGCAGCACCTAACACCTTTTGTGTTAAAAAGGTGCCCCTCAGGTTCCTATTCAATCTTTCCCCTCTCACCTTTAACCAATGTCCTCTGGTTCTTGATTCCCCTACTCTGGATAAAAGATTCTATGATTTCCACCCATCATCATCTAGATGATGCCTTTCTGTGGAATGAGATGATGAATGTAGCAAATATCTAGACTAGAGACCACGGCTTTAAAGTGAAAAGGGCAAGGTTTCAAGGAGACGTGTGGGGCAAGTTTTTAATACAGACGGTGGTGGGTGCCTGGAACTTGCTGTAAGCTGATACAATAATGGCGTTTAAGAGGCTTTTAGATAAGCACATGGCTATGGAGGGATATGGATCATGGTCAGGCTGGTTAGTTTATCTTGGCTTCATGTTCAGCACTGATGTTGTGGCCAAAGGATCTGTTCCTCTGCTGTGTCTGTTTTCTATGTTCCATCAGTTCCTGTGATGTCTACACACCAGGTATGAAAGGATGGGAAAGAGACAGAGCATTTACCGGGGTTAGTCCCTCCAGTGATTGAACTCCAGAATATCTTCATGACATTGCTCCCAACTTGCATCTCCACCAAGTGGTCCCCACTGTTATTCTTCTTTCCAATCACCTGGACCTTCAGAACTATGAGAAAAGATCAGACATTGTGAAGCGTGCAGTGGCAACAGAACTGATCCCTCTCTTTCTCCCGCAAGCTTTGCAATAGTCCCCAAGGTCTAACAGCCTGCCAACACTTGTTAGCTGTGGCTCAGGTATTGCTCTTGCCCCTGAGCCTGGAGGGAGCCTGGAGACCCACTTCCACACCCTGAGCACAGAGTCTGGGCTGACTAGTCCTCAACCCTGTGTCTCTCTCAACCTCAGAACGTCCTGATGGATGTCACTGTTGAAGCATTGTTGAATTGCTATGAAGATGGTTCGGGCAAATCGCACCTGGGTACCATGCATGAGGGAAGATGTGGCTTGAGAGAGAGAGAGAGCGGGAAAGATTTAGTGGTAACTAGACCAAGTGGACCCGTTGGGCCCAAACCTCTCCTGCAGCACCCACTGCTCCCCTCTCCCCTCCCCTCCCCCCACTCCATCCACCTCAACCCTCCTTATCCTTCCTCCTCCCCACCTCCCTCCCTCCCCCTCCCCCCCACTCCATCCCCCTCAACCCCCCTTATCCCCCTTCCCTTCCTAGGAGATAGATTTAGACTTTAAAATGTGAATAACTTAAAAAATATAACACTGATTTCAATGAAACTTCTTCCATTAGCACCAAAGTGATGGCGGTGAGTAAGCTGGGCCTAAAATTGTCACGCTATCGTGTACTGTTTTGCTTGTAGTTCAGGAACAAACAAGCAAGAGTTTTAGTATTTAGATATCCAGTCACTGAGGAACACCAGTCCCATGGACAGGCCAGAGAAGGAGGCAATGTTTTCTTTAGAGAAGGTTGTGAATCGAGTGTGAACAGTGGGCAGGAGCCTATAGTTGGAGTTTGTGGGTATCAGCAGCAGTCACAGCCGCACAGTGCTGGGAAACAGGGTGATCGTTTAGCTGAACACCTTTGCTCAGTCCACCTGAACCTACCTGTTCTCCCGGTTGCTAAACACTTTAATTCTCCTCCCCATTCCCACAGAGGCCTTTCTGTCCTCGGTCTCCTCCATTGTCAGAGTGAGGTTAAATGCAAATTGGAGGAACAGCATCTCATATTTCGCTTGGGCAGCTTACAGCCCAGTGGTATGAATATTGACTTCTCTCACTTCAGGTAGCCCCGGCATTCCGTCTCTCTCCATTCCTCCCCACCCGAGTCGCATTAGCTTCTTGTTTTCACCTAAGAAACAGCTTACAATGGCCTGTTTCCTTTATCACCGTTACTTTTTTGCATATTTTCATTCATTGTTCTTTATCTCTCCACATCACTGTCTATATCTCTCGTTTTCCTTATCCCTAACCAGTCTGAAGTTGGGTCTCGACCCGAACGTCACCCACTCCT
This sequence comes from Rhinoraja longicauda, assembly GCF_053455715.1. Lineage (NCBI taxonomy): Eukaryota > Metazoa > Chordata > Chondrichthyes > Rajiformes > Arhynchobatidae > Rhinoraja > Rhinoraja longicauda. The sequence continues at coordinate 4,385 of NW_027603938.1, forward strand.
TCTCTCTGGAGATGCTGCCTGTCCCGCTGAGTTACTTCAGCTTTTTGTGTCTATCTTCGGTTTAAACCAACATCGGCAGTTCCTTCCTACACGAAACAGGAACCCCGGCTGACATTGTCCCCTGAGTAGCCTTTATTCCCTCAAATCTGCAGTTCTGTTGATTTTCTGCCTCAGGAAATATTGCGGTAAAATTGATATCAAGAGCCAACATTTCAATCAGTCCATCTTCATCTATTCAACACCAAGTGATGAACAGGCACTTTGGGCTCAAAGCTGATTATTTCAAAGTAAACTCCACATTGCCACCCCTTCACTTAAATCTAGTTTCACACACACGGTAACTAGCAACGAGAACCTTTGTTGCGATGGTGAAAGTTTCCCACAGAGAGTACTTTACCAAATGAATCTGTTGTGATGGTCTTCACTTGTGAACTGGGCAGAGTGAGAGCTATTGCCATGGCCATTTTGTCCACAAGATCCAATATGGCTGTTACCACCTCCAGCCTTTGATTTATGTTCGTGGTATTCAGTAGTGAACGATTGAGAACCTTGTTTGTAAAGGTTTCCATGACCTAAGGGTGGAGAGAACACTCAATATATTGGAAAGCAAAACATTGCAGTTACATGGTTTGGAAATGTTGAGAAAATATGGGCAAAACATGGGGAAATGGGACTAGCGTAGATAGGGCATCTTGATCCACATGGACGAGTTGAGCCAAAGTGCTTGTTTCCATTCTCAATGTCTCCGTGATATTGAATGCTGGAAGTCTGAAATAGTATGGAAACAGGCCCTTCGGCCCACTGAGTCCACACCGACCATCGATCACCCGTTCACACCAGTTCCATGTTATCCCAGGTTGTCATCCACTCTCTACACGCTCGGGGCAACTTACAGAGGGCCAATTAACCTACAAACCCGCACGTCTTTCAGATGTGCGAGGAAACCAGAGGTCCCAAAGCAAACCCATACAGTCACAGAGAGAACGTGCAAACTCCACACAGACAGCACCCAAAGTCAGGTTCGAATCCCGGTGTCTGGCGCTGTGAGGCAGCAGCTTTACCCGCTGCGCCATTGTGCCGCCCACAGAATCTTTATAAACACCCTCGTGTCATTCTCTATCTCAGATGCACACCACATTTACCCGAAGGTAAGATCGTAGGGTTACCTTACCTTGAAATCACTTTCCACGCTGAAATCCTGACACATTTTATCTTTGAAGCAATCAGCTTTCTGCAGCACGTCGTCTGCAGAGGTTAACTGGACAGAGGAACAAGGCAACAGTTAGAGATATTGGACTGGCCGTGCTGGGGAATTAGTCCAACGTTACAAACAATCGGAAAAAGGGTCTTCCAAATCTACTTATTAACGTCTGACTATAAAGGCTGTAAAACTGCTTGTGTACAGGGGTGGTGTGAGTGTCATGTACCATGGCAACTCCCACTGGACCTCACGGCTTAAATGGTGGCGATGACAGGAAGGAGTTGCTTATAAAGAAGGGTTGCCTTTATAAACACAGAAGAGCACAGCACAGCACAGGAACAGGCCCTTCGGCCCACATTGTCTGTGCCCAACCCGATGCTAAGACCAACTCATCTGCCTGTACATAACCCATATCCCTCCGTTCCCTGCATATCCGTGTGCAAATGCAAAAGTATCTTAAATACCATGATGATATCTGCTCCACCTCCACCCCCATCAGTGTGTTCCAGGCACCCACTATCCCCTGTGTAAAAGACATGCCCCCTTGAAATTATGCCCCTCTCGCCCAAAAGCTGGCTGTCCACCCCATCTATGCCTCTCATCATTTTATATGCTTCTATCAGGTCTTCCCTCATCCTCTGGCATTCCATAGAAAACAATCCAAGTCTGTCCAATCTCTCCTGTAGCTAACACCACCTAATCCAGACATCATTAGAACGGAGATGAGGAAAAACCTTTTCACTTAAGAGAGTTGTAAATCTATGGAATTCTCTGCCTCAGAAGGCAGAGGAGGCCAATTCTCTGGATGCTTTCAAGAGAGAGTTGGATTGAGCTGTTAATGATAGCAGAGTCAGGGGGTATGGGGATAGGGCAGGGACGGGGTACTGATTGTGGATGATCAGCCATGATCACATTGAATTGTGGTACTGGCTCGAAGGGCCGAATGGCCTCCTCCTGCACCTATTGTCTATTGTCATTCTGCATCCTCTCCAAATCCGCCACATCCTTCCTTTAATGTGGCGACCAGAACTGTATGCAATGGTCCAAATTTAGCCTAACGAAGGTCCTGTAAAGCTACATCACAACTTACCTCATGCCTTTCGCGGTCTCAGAGCGTTACAAGTACTTTACAGGGTATGGTGCACAGTGTGAAACGCAAAGTGCTGGAGGGACTCAGCGGGTCAGGCAGCATCTCTGGAGAACATGTTTCGAGGTCAGGAAGCTTCTTCAGTCTGATTGTAGTGGACACTACAATGTGCAATTGTAGATTTCAGTCTGAAGAAGGGTCTCGACCCGAAACGTCACCCATTCCTTCTCTCCCGAGATGCTGCCTGACCTGCTGAGTTACTCTAGCATTTTGTGAATAAATCGATTTGTACCAACATCTGCAGTTATTTTCTTATACTACAATGTGAAATCCTGAAGGATGGTCCCGACCCACAACCTGGTCTGTCCGTTCCCTCCACAGGTGCTGCCTGACCCGCTGAGTCTCCCTCCAGCAGTGTGCATCTAATCGCTGTGCCTGTGAAAGTCAGAGGCCGTTCACGTACCTGCGTGGAACTGCACCGCGGCTCTGTGGAAATCTGCTTTGCCGAGTCGGGACAACCGAGTGGATCGACTGGTGTAAGAATCACATGAAAGAGATGTCAGTGCTACCTGTAGACCCCACCAGTCACCCTCCTGATGATCACCCATCAGCAGAGTAGACCTCACCCCTGCCCCTCATCCAGAGCTCCACCATGGTGCTCCCACTATGAGGAGCGTCAGACTGGGTGACCTGAAGTGCACTCAATATTCCAAGTGTGTGGTCTCACCAACATTCACACAATTGTAACACAACATCTCAACTGTCTGAAGAAGGGTCTCGACCCGAAACGTCACCCATTCCTTCTCTCCCGAGATGCTGCCTGACCCGCTGAGTCACTCCAGCATTTTGTGTCTACTCTCAACTGTTGTACTGAATGCCCTGACCAATGAAGGCAAACATGTCAAGTGCCTTCCTTGTCACCGTTTCAAAGCATCCAATCACATTTGTAATCCACAATTTCCCACCCAGAGGGCCATGTTAACCATCACTAATCAGTGCCCGCCGTCCCTTCCACAGCTTCTGCCTGACCAGTTGAATGTTTCCTGCATGTCCAGTTTTGGTTCCCTGAACAACAAGTCTACGTTTACCTCGACATGCCTGGTGGGTCTGTCCCGTCCCTGGGGGAGATCCCGCTCCACAGACACAGAAGTGACTCCCGAAGGTGTTGCGACAGGCCATGTTGCCGCTGCACTGGTGTCCACGCTCACACTCGTCCACGTCTGTTGCAGAGAGAGACAGACATCTGTTGCAAACATCGACGGCACGGATGGTGAGGAGCGAGAGACTGTGATTGACAAGAGGGTGATGCGTGGAGTGGAACAGGGGCT
>NW_027603939.1:0-8000 GCF_053455715.1 Rhinoraja longicauda
GCCGCGCTGCCCGAGTCTCCCCCCGACCCCCGGGGACTCTCTGATTCTCTGCTTCTCCCCCCAGTCTCCGTCACCCTGGATGTGGAAACAGCGGGTCCGGGGCTCGAGGTGTCTGAGGATCGGAAGAGGGTGAGACTGACCGGGACCCGGAGGAGTTTCCCTGACACCGGGAAGAGGTTTACAGGCAGTGCGTGTGTGCTGGGATCGGAGGGATTCACATCGGGGAGACATTACTGGGAGGTGGAGGTGGCGGGGAGTCGGTGGTGGAGTCTGGGAGTCGCCGTAGAGTCTGTGGAGAGGAAGAGACGGGTCACACTGACCCCGGAGACTGGAGTCTGGAGCATCAGGCGGGTGGGTGACGAGTTTGATGCACTCATCTCCCCTCCATCCCGTCTCCCCGCCCGTCCCATCCCCGGGAGGGTGGGAGTTTATCTCAGTTACGAGTCCGGGACAGTTTCATTTTGCGACGCGGGCATCAAGTCCCATCTCCACACTTTCACTGGGAATAAATTCACGGAGAAACTTTATCCTTTCTTCGGGCCTTATTGGGATGGAAATTGGCTGAGAATCTGCTCCGGTTCCGCTCCGGGTGTGTAAAAGGGTCGGGTCCCGGGACCGGCGTCAGGAGCGGGGCTCAGGGGCTGTGGGGCAGAAACCCGGTGGACAACAGGTCGGCGCTGAACGGTTCCCATTTAATCCCCAAATTCCGCGTCGTAAAAACCCCAGTGAGCCCGGAAATAAAACCAGGGGGATTGTAAATGTGGGAAGAGTGTAATAAACTGCAACTGAAATCAGAGCTGACGATCCGTTCATTTTAACGCGTTAACTGCGTCCGGCAACGGAACAGAAATTACTTTTGTGAAAATATAAAGATTGAAACAACCGCCCTTCCCGCGGGTTCAGCCGCGGCCGCGGGCGGCGGGTCCTGAGCTCCGGGCTCCCCCGGGTTCTAAAGATTGTAGTTCGACGTTGATACATAGATCATTCTTCATTCAGTCGCCCCCAGACCCCTCCCCCACCTCTCCCTCAGTTACACCACTTCTGTATCGCTGCTGCTTCCTGCTTTGATCTCCCGGTGGCCCAGCACTTTAACTCCCACTCCCATTCCCAGTCTGACCTCTCTGTCATGGGCCTCCTCCAGTGCCATAGTGAGGCCCGCCGGAAATTGGAGGAGCAGCACTTCATATTTCGCCTGGGCAGTTTGCAGCCCGGTGGTATGAACGTCGACTTCTCCAACTTCAGATAGCTCCTCTGTCCCTCCCTTCCCCTCCTCCTTCCCAGATCTCCCTCTATCTTCCTGTCTCCACCTATATCCTTCCTTTGTCCCACCCCCGACATCAGTCTGAAGAAGGGTCTCGACCCGAAACGTCACCCATTCCTTCTCTCCCGAGATGCTGCCTGATCTGCTGAGTTACTCCAGCATTTTGTGAATAAATCGATTTGTACCAGCATCTGTAGTTATTTTCTTATACTACAGGTGCAGGAGTAGGCCATTCGGCCCTTCGAGCCAGCACCGCCATTCAATGTGATCATGGCTGATCATTCTCAATCAGTACCCCGTTCTTGCTTTCTCCCCATACTCCCTGACTCCGCTATCCTTAAGAGCTCTATCTAGCTCTCTCTTGAATGCATTCAGAGAATTGGCCTCCCTCACTGCCAGTTTCCCACCAGCTCCCACTTTCCTCTGCTCGAGCCCCGACTGTTCCCTTCGCTTTCTCGCCGTCTCTGTCTCTGTCTCCGTTTCAGCGAATACTTTGTAACTCTATCGGTGCAGTTTGTGTAGCGACTCTTTGCATACTTGTGCATGCAAAACCAAGAATCCCACTGTGACATGTCAAATGTGATAATAAAGTGTCATTCAAGCATTCATTCATTCGTTCATTCAATCATTCATTCAATCAATCAATCATTCATTCATTCATTCACTGACACGCTGACAACAACATGGTGGTATTGGTTTTGTTTGGTTTATGATTTCACGTGCACCGAGGTACAGTGAAAAGCTTTGACTGCGTGCTGTCCATTCAAATCATACTGTACACGAGCACAATCTAGATGTACCAAGTTCAAGGGGAAATTCAAGTTCTGAATGTGAAATTCTGTAAAGGATCGTTCTTTTTTACGCACGATTTTAAAGACGAGAAGCCAATCGTCCATCAATCCTGAGGATCACGAGTGGAAACGTGAAACATCCATGTCCCTCCACAGATGCTGCCTCACCGGATGAGTCGAGCGGATTTTTTAAAATGTGTTCCAGATTCCAGCAAATCCTGGCTCTTGTGAGTCAACTCTGCCGCCACTCACTGTATTCCCATCAGCCCCACTGCTTGCACTCATTTCTCGCACTCGTACCATCACCCCCTCACCCTACCCTATTTCCCCTTGCCTCCACCCCCACACTAACCGACGCTGGGGTCACATCAAGCAGCCGGTTCACCGAGAGCCCCTCACGCCCTCGGGAAGTGGCAGGAAACCGGAGCACCCGCGGGGAAAGCACGCGGTGACGGGTTGATTGAACAAAGTCCACACAGGCAGAACCGGAGGCCAGGATCGAACCCTGGTCGTTGGATCTCGCTGGCGGCAGCTGTAATCACTGGAACATCCCGCCAGCCACGGCAGCGTTTGTGATGGGGCAGTGCAGTGAATTTGTCGACTAAACCAGTTAAATAATTATCGATTTATGTTCCAAATATGTGACTTTCTTCACAGAATGTCCAAAAGTCTCTGTGAGAGGCCACCATCATTACTTGGCGGCCCTACGGATCACGGACAAAACGGGGGCAGAACATAAACACCGGAGGGTGTGAAACCCCCGCCCACCCAACCCGCCCGCCTCCTAACCCCCGGCACTCACCCCCACACCACCCGCCCCCACCCCCCACCCCCACCCCCCACCCCCACACCACCCGCCCCCACCTGCCGCAGTGTCTCCAGTCCCAAACCCGTTTAGGTTTATTATTTTCACGTGTACAAAGATTTACTTTTGCACACTATCCAGTCAACTTAGATAATACCAAAGATAAAGGCAGTCAAGTCAAACACAAGTACAATAGATAGCGAAACGGGAAGTTACAATGTGCGGGTAGTCCATAGAGCTCAGAAGACTATCGGAACACAGCTACCAGCCTTGGAGGGCATCTGCAACACACGATGCCTCAGAAAAGCCACCAGCATCCACAAAGACTCCTCACACCCCTGCAATAGTCTGTTCGAACTTCAACCACCGAGCAGACGCTACAAGGCCTTCTACGCCCGCACCTCCGGACTCAGGGACAGCTTCATCCCCAGGGCCATAGCTGCTATGAACCGGTCCTGCTGAGCCGGATGGTCACATCGCACAGCGAACCGGTACAGATCTACTTGCACTTTATTCTGTTTTAAAACTGTTTCTAATTTTGTTTCATTGGGTTGTCTAAATTTATACTGATTAGCCAATTGATTTATTGTATCGTATGGGAGGCGCACTCTCAATCTCGTTGTACCACTCCCTGTACAATGACAATAAAGATATATTGTATTGTATTGTATTGTAGCATATAATTCTCAGCATTGCAGCGTCACAACCCGCTAACATTTATACAATGTCCTCGCATCTCTTTTAGGAGACCCCAGAGTGCTTTGCTGGTGTAAATCGCATTGAAGTGCAGCCAGTAATTGTAACAAGAATGGAGAATCGATTTGCAGACAGGAACATTGACAAACAGACTTTAAAAGCAAGTTATACTATCCGAACAGATTGTGTTGATGTGTTGGAAAGACCTGCAGATGCGGGTTGAAATCGAAGGTAGACACAAAATGCAGGAGTAACTCAGCGGGACAGGCAGCATCTCTGGAAAGAAGGAATGGGTGACGTTTCGGGTCGAGAAGCACCAAGCACATGTTCTAATAAACACAAACTTTCTATTCGGTTCTTGTGAACCTTACTAGTCGTGGAAATTATCCAAATTCAACCAGAGGGTATTTCATTTATCTATTGCACGAACCTATTAATATATAATACTGTAAGTGGGTATGAGCTTTTAATTGTCATTAAAAGACAAGTGGGAGACCGTTCCTCGTAGAGGGTGTACAGGGAAGGGGAGAGGGTGTGACCGAGGAGCCCTGGATCCAAAGCCTCTCCTGTATTGGTGTAGCACCCTCAACCCCCTACTCAATCCCCCTTAGCCCCATCCCCACCCACTCTCCCATCTTCCCTGACCCCCACCGCCCCCTTCCCCCTCACCTACACTCTCTCATCCCACCACCACCCCCCACCCCTGCTATCCCCTCCTCCCCATGCCCACTCTTCCCTCCTCCCCACCCACTCTCCCTCCCATCCCCATTACCCAACACCCCCCTTTCCCCCACTCACTCCTTCCCCAACCCCCCATTCTCTCCCCCCATCCCCTCCTCCCCCACTGTCCCCCTCCCCAGCCCCACTCTCCCTCCCACCACTACTCTCTTCTGCACCCCCTCCCCCTCCCCTCCATTCTCTCCTCCCCAGCCCCACTCTCAGTCCCTCACCCTCCTTTCCCCCACTCTCTTCTCCCCCAACACCCTCCCCACCCACATATTTTCTCCTCCCCAGCCCACTCTCACTCTCCCCCACCCCCCTCTCTCCTCCACCCCGCCTCCCCCGCTCTCTCCTCCCCCCAACGTCACCCTTCTCCTACCTCCACCCTCGCCTCCACTCACTCGCTCCACCCCCATTCTCTCTGTCCCCTCCCCCCTTTCCCCCCACTCCCGCTCTCCCCCCACTCTCCCTCTTCCCCACCCCAAACTCTTCCCTGACACCGACTGTCCCCTTCCCCCCCCACCCTAACTGTCTCTCCCCCCCACCAATATTCCCCTTCCCCCGCTGTCCCCCTCCCCAGTCCCACTCTCCCTCCAACCCTCACTCTCTGCTCCTCCCAACCTACCCCCACTCTCCCCTCTTCCCTGACCCCCACTGTCCTCCTTCCCCCCCCACCCCCACTCTCTCTTCCCCCCACCACCCCTCCTCCCCATCCTCTCCTCCCCCCAACCTCAGCCCCTCATGCCCCCACCCCTCCACACACTCGCCCCACCCCCATTCTCATTGTCCCCTCTTCCCCACCCCCACTGTCGCCTCTTCCCCACCCTCTTCCCACCACCACCACCACCACCCTCCCTTCACCCCACACCCCCTCTCCCCCCCAGCATCCCCCTCCTGCCACACCCCCTCCTCCCCCTTTCACTCTCACTGTCCCCTTCCCCCACCCACCTTCCCCCCTTTCCCTCCCCCCACTCATCCCTGACCCCCACATTCCCCCTTCCCTCCCACCCCCACTCTCTCTTCCCCCCACCACCCCGCTGCCCACTCCCCAGTCCCACTCCCACCCCACTTTCTGCTCCTCCCACCCTCCCCCTTCCCTGAGCCCCACTGTTCCCCTTACACCCACCCCCACTCTCTCTTCCCCCAACCATCCCCTCCCCCGCTGCCCCCTCCCCAGTCCCACTCTCCCTCCCACCCTCCCCCCACTCTCCCCTCTTCCCTGAGCCCCACTGTTCCCCTTACACCCACCCCCACTCTCTCTTCCCCCAACCACCCCCCTCCCCCGCTGTCCCCCTCCCCAGTCCCACTCTCCCTCCCACCCTCCCCCCCACTTTCCCAACCCCCCTTTACCCCACTCTCTCCTCCCCACCCCCCCATTCTCTCCTCCTTCAGCCCCACTCTCACTTTAGATAGTTCCTCTGTCCCTCCCTTCCCCTCCTCCTTCCCAGATCTCCCTCTATCTTCCTGTCTCCACCTATATCCTTCCTTTGTCCCGCCCCCTGACATCAGTCTGAAGAAGGGTCTCGACCTGAAACGTCACCCATTCCTTCTCTCCTGAGATGCTGCCTGACCTGCTGAGTTACTCCAGGACTTTGTGAATAAATACCTTCGATTTGTACCAGCATTTGCAGTTATTTTCTTACGACAGACAGATAAACTGCCCTGGCCTGTCTTACCAACTTGCATCACCTTTATCCGAGTCAAATAAATCAGCCGTTGATCCGCCCATTGGCCCAGTTCATGGAAATCTTGCTCCATCCCAGATGAATGGATTCACTCTCCAAAACGTCACCATAGAAACGGCGAAACGTAGAAAATAATTGCACGAGTAGGCCATTCGGCCTTTTGACGAATCTCTGACGATGTGAGGCAGCAACTCGTCTTTTGAACGTTGTTTTTGAGTTGTCCTTTCTGCAAATTGGCGACTGCATTTCCTACACCTTCAACAGTGGCAGGTTTTCAGTGACAGGGAGGTGGTGGTTGAGAGGAACCCGTGAACCACTTGCCCTGTGGTTGACAGCGGGGGAACCCCCCACCCCACCCTTGTTGGCGCCGCAGGTGCATATGTCCAATTTCTTAAAAGTGGTCGCCATGATTGTGGCCCTCGGGTCCTATGCCCGACGATCCTCTGAGACCGGGTGGAAGTCTCGTTCCATCCTGATCCCGGGCCGTGAACGGAGATGCGGGCGGCGGGTTCCACTGCCCAACAGGTGCAACGCCTCCTCAGTTACAACTCCTTAGCGCTGGTCGCTGTCCCTTTCTGTCCTGCCTTACACAATCCCAGGGCAATCTCTCCGCTTTCGTCTATATTCAGGCCGGTTTAATGTCTAACTGACCCCTCCCTCGAGTGATTAGTTGGATTAGTTGGAAGCCTGCTGCGGCCCAACCATCGGCCCAACTCGTGGAGCTGTCTGCCTCCAGGGCTCTGGTTCGCAGAGCCCGCGGATCGGACTTGCCATCACCGGAGCCGGCCGTCCTCGGAGGCTGCGGGAGCGGCTGCGACTCGCCTTAGGCTCGGACCGCGTGGATGCCGACATCGGGAGCTCCGGCAGCGGCAGCGGGTTCGCCCGCCCCGGATCGCGGGGCTTGGGTCGCGGACATTTCACCGTCCGGCGCGGCCTAAGATATGCCGCGGGATATTTCTCTGCTGGGCGGGGGCTTCAATGTCGGGAGCCACGACCGCCCCGACGTGCAGCAACAGCGGCAGCAGCAGCGTGTTCGCCCGCCCCGGATCGGACTTATCATCGGCGGAGCCGGCCGTCTTCGGAGGCTGCGGGAGCGGCTGGGACTCGACTTAGGCTCGGGCCGCTGCGGACCGTCCGGCGCGGCCTGCAAACACAACAACCTGACTGCGGGAGAAGACAGCAGGAGAAGGGAAAGACATTGTGGCCTTCCATCACAGTGAGGAGAGAGAGGACTGGAGGAGACTCACTGTGATGGATGTTTCTTTGATGGATGTTTATTTTTTTGTGTGTTTTGGGGGTTGTGTAATTTTAATGCCTATTTAATGCTTTTATTGTTGGACTGTGTTTTTGGGGTTGTGTAATTTAATGCCTATTTAATGCTTTTATTGTTGGACTGGGTGACTGAATTTCGTCCAATATTGGATGACAAATAAAGCTATCTTGAATCTTGAAGTGGCCAGGACACCTTCACACTGAACACTTGCAGCCAAATAAGGTCATTGCCGGAGGCGGCAGCGCGCGCAGTGGAAAACACTGAACCAGGACGAGGCGGAGTTACAATGGCTGCGAAAGACCAGGTCGAGAGTTGGACCGAGGAGGCAGTTTGTCCCATCTGCATGGATTTCTTCACCGATCCGGTGTCACTGGAGTGTGGGCACTACTTCTGCCGCCCCTGTATCACACAGAGATGGGACAGGGAGGAGAGAAACTCCTGCCCGGAATGTAGAGAGGAGTTTACAGACCGCACCCTCAGGGTTAGTCGGGCCTTGGCGAGACTGGCTGAGAAAGCTCGAAAACTGAGCCTGAATCGGACAGAGAAGGAAAGTAAACTTCACTGCGAGGAACATCAGGAAGAACTGAAGCTGTTTTGTGAAACGGACAAGACACTGATCTGTGTGGTTTGTGCAGCTGCGCGGGAACACACGTCTCACAGCTTCATGCTGATAGACGAAGCTGTTGAAATCTACAAGGTAAAAGCAAACCGATTCTGATCACTTAATTGTGTCACGTCTTCTTTATTTTCTGACAATTTTATTCTCTGA
>NW_027603940.1:0-8000 GCF_053455715.1 Rhinoraja longicauda
CGAGGCGGGCTGAGTGACGATGTTCAACAAAATGATTGCCCAGTCTTCGTTTGGTCTCGCTGGTGTATAGGAGACCACATCTTGAACAGCAGATACAGTAGATGAGGTTGGATGACGTGCAAGTGAACCTCTGCCTAAACTGAAAGGACTGTCAGGGTCCCTGGACAGAGTCGAGGGAGGTATCGGGACAGGTTTGATATGAGGTGCTGTTCCTCCAATTTGCGCTGGGCCTCACTCTGACAGTGGAGGAGGCCCATGAAAGGTCAGTGTAGGAATGGGACGGGGAGTTAAAGTGTTTACCAACATGTTTGAAGGTAGACAAATCTCCAGGGCCTGATCTGATATATCCGAGGACATTGTGGGAAACTGGAGAGGGAATTGCCTGGAGCCCTGGTTGAAATTTACGAGTTGTCCTTAAATACAGGAGAGGTGCCGGAAGATTGGAGGGGGGCAGATGTTGTGCCTCTATTCAGCAAGGGCTGCAGGGAAAATGCTAGGAACTATAGGCTGGTGAGCTTAACATCTGTAGTTGGTAAGTTACTGGAGAGTATTCTGAGGGGTAGGATATACAGGCATTTGGATGGGCAAGGGCTGATTGGGGACAGTCAGCATGGTTTTGTACGTGGGAGGTCCTGTCTCACAAATATGATTGATTTTTTTGAAGACGTGACCAAAAAGGTTGATGTGGGCAGAGCTGTAGATGTTGTGTACATGGACTTCAGTGAGGCATTCAACAAGGTTCCGCATGGTAGGCTGCTGTGGAAGGTTAGATCGCATGAGATACAAGGAGAGATAGCTGAATAGATAGCAAATGGGCTCCATGGAAGGAAGCAGAGGGTAACGGTGGAAGGTTGCTTCTCAGACTGCATGCCAGTGACTTGTGGTATGCCTCAGGGTTCGGTGCTGGGCCCGTTACTGTTTGTCATCTACATCAATGATTTGGATGAGACCAGGCAGGGCAAGATTAGCAAGTTTGCTGATGATACAAATGTTAGTGGTTTTGCAGATGGTGAAGATGGTTGTGAACGATTGCAGCAGGATCTGGATCGATTGACCAGGTGGGCAGACGAACGGTTGATGGAATTTAATACAGAGAAGTGTGAGGTGTTGGATTTTGGGACGTTGAACAAGGGCAGGACCTACACAGTGAATGGTAGGCCTCTGGGTATTGTTGTAGAGCAGAGGGATCTAGGAGTACAAGTGCAAGGTTCCTTGAAGGTCGAGTCACAGGTAGATAAGGTGGTCAAAAAGGATTTTGGCACTTTGGCCATCCTCAGACAGAGGATTGAGTATAGAAGTTGAGAGGTCATGTTGCAGTTGTATAAGACGTTGGTGAGACCATATTTAGAATATTGTGTTCAGTTCTGGGCCTTATTGCATCCAGGTTCGTAGTTGTGCCATTTTACTGGCTGAATGATGGTGAAATCATGGACAGGGCACTTTATTTCCATTTGGAAGTGGAAAGAAAGCCAGAAATGACAGAATGACAATGACTCTTTCAGAACAGAAATATAGTTTTAATCTTCTATGTTTAAAGTGCACTCTGATGTAGTTAAAAAAAACACTAAAAATAAACTTCTAAGATAGTGTGCTATAAACTGTGGACTAGATAACCTTTCATTGTAGTGTATTTTTTAGCAATAAAGTTGAAAAAAATCTCCGTTCTACATTGCACAAAAATCCTTGCATAAGGGCAATGAGCTCTTTAAAGTCGAATAATTGTTGCATAATTGCCAACAAACAGACCAGACATATTTCTAAAGCACCTTTTTGCCCCTTGCATGCAGAGCAAATTGATGGAACTACTTTTAAATTGTAATCTTTGTTGTCATGTTTAGGATGGAACTGCAGACGCTGGTTTAAACTGAAGATAGACACAAAAAGCTGGAGTAACTCAGCGGGTCAGGCAGCATCTCTGGACAGAAGGAATAGGTGACGTTTCGGGTCGAGACTGAAACGTCACCTATTCTTTTTCTCCAGAGATCCTGTGTGACCCGCTGAGTTACTCCAGCTTTTTGTGTCTATCTTTTGTTGTAGTGAAGGCCTAGGTTACAACTTAATGTCAATATTTCCAGACAGTGACTCAAATTGTTCTTGTCCCAATGCAACTGTACCATCCTGTTAGGAAGGCTGAGGATTTCTCGTCACAACTAAGCTGCTTGTGTGATGATGAAAGATGAATGTTGGCCAGCACAGTGATAATTGCTCCCCTGAAGAGAGACACAAAATGCTGGAGTAACTCAGCGGGTCAGGCAGCATCTCTGGAGAGAAGGAATGGGTGACGTTTCGGGTCGTGACCCTTCATCAGTCCCAGTTACCCAGAGATGCTGCCTGTCCCGCTGAGTTACTCTATCCAGCATTTAGTTCAGCGCGGAAACAGACCCTTTGGCCCACCGAGTCCGCACCGACCAGCGATCCCCGCACATTAACACTATCCTACACACACTGGGGACAATTTACAGTTATACCAATTAACCTACGAACCTGTACGTCTTTGGAGTGTGGGAGGAAACCGAAGATATCGGTGAAAACCCACGCAGGTCACGGGGAGAACGTACAAACTCCGTACAGACAGCACCCGTAGTCGGGATGGAACCTGGGTCTCCGGCGCTGCATTCGCTGTAAGGCAGCAACTCTACCGCTGCGCCACCGTGCCGCCCCGATGCCATTTTGTTGCCCCATTTTGCGTCTATCTTCGGTGTAAACCAGCATCTGCAGTTCCTTCCTGCAAAATGACTCCCCTGATCTTCTGAACATTGTGGACTGCAACCTTCCATGTCAACATGGGGGAATCAACCATGCTTCACTTTACAGTCATTTTTGAAAGCTGTCACAGAGTCCTCAGCTTGATCTTTGCTGAGGATTTCAGTTTTTTGAAGAAGGTTGTGAACATATAAATCTGTAAATCGAAAGTGAAATTGCTACCAAATGAGCCACTTCTAGTGTCTATTCTATCAATTATAGTGATAACAATGAACCATTCTACATTTCCTAACCACCATCTGCTTTGATCTGTCGTTTTCACACCTTACCCTTCTGTATCTGTAGACTCCCTCTCCCCTGACTCTCAGTCTGAGGAAGGGTCTCGACCTGAAGCATCACCCATTCCTTCTCTCCATAGATGCTGCCTGTCCCACTGAGTTAGAGTAGTCCAGAATTCTGTGTCTATCTTTGGTGTAAACCAGCATCTGCAGTCCCTTCCAACACGAGTGGTTTTATGTTTGGATAACAATGTGAGCATTTCTAATCAGCTTTGAGCACTGGAATCTAAATTTGGAGAAATATATATAAAGCCAGTATTATTGAAGCATCCTAGTTTATAACATATGTCATGATAAATAGCATTATATGTCAACATCACTTCTGAAGCAGAAAACCTCTTGATCACAGGAAATACAGGAAGGCAGCTTCCTATTTCTAGGATGGTGGCAGTTAGACTGATATAATATGACAGCCCGTCAAACAGTTAGTAATGCAAAAAACATTCATATTTAGCTGTTATGCATTCCCCAATCTGACTAAATCCGACTGATCTATCCTTATTTTCAACTTCAAAAAAAGATGTCTATTTTTTTTAATCTCATGAATTTGTATTGTTGGATTTAGTAAGTTAATAATAACTGGAAATCATTGTTTCAAAGTCTACATTCTGAAGTTGCACCCAAACTGACGGACTCCCGGACTAGGGTGAAACATACACGATACCCTGAAAATAGATTTAAATTCTTGGAAAAATCACATTGCAACAGATTCCAGATGTGGGCGGTCACGGTGGTGCAGCGGTAGAGTTGCTGCCTTACAACGAATGCAGCGCCGGAGACCCGGGTTCCATCCTGACTAGGGTGCTGTCTGTACGGAGTTTGTACCTTCTCCCCGTGACCTGCGTGGGTTTTCTCCGCGGGCCGCGGGCCCTGTGGAGGTCGGAAGCTCGCAGGTCCCTGGGTGGGGGCCGACATCGGGAGTTCCAGCAGCGGCAGTGTCTTCACCCGCCCTGAATCGCGGGGCTTGGGTCGGCCCGCTGCGGACCTTTCACCGTCCGGTGCGGCCTGGAATAGGCCGCAGGATTTTCCAACGCCCGGCGGGGGCTTCAATGTCAGGAGCCACGACCGCCCCAATGTGGCAAGTTCGACTGCCTGACCGCGGGAGAAGACAGCAGGGAAGAGAAAGACATTCTGGCCTTCCATCACAGTGAGGAGGTGACTGGAGGAGACTCACTGTGATGGATGGTTTTTTCTGTTTTCTGTTTGTTTTGTGATTGTGGGTTTTATTGCTTTATTTTTATTGCTTCTCATTGTTGACTGTGGGTAATGGAATTTTGTCCAAAAACATGTTTTTGGATAACAATAAAGGCTGTTTTATTCTATTCTATCTATGGTTTCCTCCCACACTCCAAAGATGGACAGGTTTGCAGGTTAATAGACAATAGACAATAGGTATGGGAGTAGGCCATTCAGCCCTTCGAGCCAGCACCACCATTCAATGTGATCATGGCTGATCATTCTCAATCAGTACCCCGTTCCTGCCTTCTCCCCATACCCCCTGACTCCGCTATCCTTAAGAGCTCTATCTAGCTCTCTTGAATGCATTCAGAGAACTGGCCTCCACTGCCTTCTGAGGCAGAGAATTCCACAGATTTACAACTCGCTGACTGAAAATGTTTTGCCTCATCTCCGTTCAAAATGGCCTACCCCTTATTCTTAAACTGTGGCCCCTGGCTTTGGACTTCCCCAACATAGGGAACATGTTTCCTGCCTCTAACGTGTCCAACCCCTTAATAATCTTATGTTTCGATAAGATCTCCCCTCACCCTTCTAAATTCCAGTGTATACAACCAAGCCTAGTCGCTCCAGTCTTTCAACATATGACAGTCCCGCCATTCCGGGAATTAACCTAGTAAACCTACGCTGCATGCCCTCAATAACAAGAATATCCTTCCTCAAATTTGGAGATCAAAACTGCACACAGTACTCCAGGTGCGGTCTCACTCGGGCCCTGTACAACTGCAGAATGACCTCTTTGCTCCTGTACTCAACTCCTCTTGTTATGAAGGCCAACATTCCATTGGCTTTCTTAACTGCCTGCTGTACCTGAATGTTTCCTTTCAGTGACTGATGCACTAGGACACCCAGATCTCGTTGAACGTCCCCTTTTCCGAACTTGACACTATTCAGATAATAATCTGCCTTCCTATTCTTACCACCAAAGTGGATAACCTCACACTTATCCCCATTAAACTGCATCTGCCATGCATCTGCCCACTCACACAACCTGTCCAAGTCACCGTGCAACCTCATAGCATCTTCCTTACAGTTCACACTACCACCCACCTTTGTATCATCTGCAAATTTGCTAATGGTACTTTTAATCCCTTTTAAAATGGTACTTTTAATCCCTTCATCCAAGTCATTAATGTATATTGTAAATAGCTACGGTCCCAGCACTGAGCCTTGTGGTACCCCACTAGTCATTGCCTGCCATTCTGAAAGGGACCCATTTATCCCCTCTTTTTGCTTTCTGTTTGTCAACCAATTTTCTATCCATGTCAGTACCCTACCTCCAATACCATGTGCTCTAATTTTGCCCACTAATCTCCTATGTGGGACCTTGTCAAAGGCTTTCTGAAAGTCAAGGTACACCACATCCACCGGCTGTCCCCTGTCAATTTTCCTGGTTACATCCTCAAAGAATTCCAGAAGATTAGTCAAGCATGATTTCCCCTTCGTAAATCCATGCTGACTCGGAACGATCCTCGGAGCTATCCAAATGCTCCACAATTTAGTCTTTTATAATTGACTCCAGCATCTTCCCCACCACTGATGTCAGACTAACTGGTCTATAATTTCCCGTTTTCTCTCTCCCTCCTTTCTTAAAAAGTGGGATAACATTAGCTATCCTCCAATCCACAGGAACTGATCTTGAATCTATAGAACATTGGAAAATGATCACCAATGCGTCCACGATTTCTAGAGCCACCTCCTTACGTACCCTGGGATCTAGACCATCAGGCCCTGGGGATTTATCAGCCTTCAGTCCCATCATTATACCCAACACCATTTCCTGCCAAATGTGAATTTCCGTCAGTTCCTCCATCACCCTAGGATCTCTGGCCACTAGAACATCTGGGAGATTGTTTCTATCTTCCTTAGTGAAGACAGATCCAAAGTACCGGTTCAACTCGTCTGCCATTTCCTTGTTCCCCATAATAAATGCCCCTGCTTCTGTCTTCAAGGGACCCACATTTGCCTTGACTATTTTTTTTCCTCTTCACATACCTAAAAAAGCTTTTACTATCCTCCTTTATATTATTGGCTAGTTTACCCTCGTACCTCATCTTTTCTCCCCTTATTGCCTTTTTAGTTATCTTCTGTTGCTCTTTAAAAGAGTCCCAATCCTCTGGCTTCCCACTCTTCTTTGCTATGTTATACTTCTTCTCTTTTATTTTTATGCTGTCCTTGACTTCCCTTGTCAGCCACAGGTGTCTCTTACTCCCCTTAGAATCTTTCCTCCTCTTTGGGATAAATTGATCCTGCAACTTCTGCATTAGTCAAGTCAAGTCAAGTCAAATTTATTTGTCACATACACATACTCGATGTGCAGTGAAATGAAAGTGGCAATGCCTGCGGGTTGTGCACAAAAAGAATTACAGTTACAGCATATAAATAAAGTTAATAAGTTACTAAACATAGCACAAAAAGTGTCGACAAAAATTTAGTCTCTGGGGTTATCAAAGTTGACAGTCCTGATGGCCTGTGGGAAGAAGCTCCGTCTCATCCTCTCCGTTTTCACAGCGTGACAGCGGAGGCGTTTGCCTGACCGTAGCATCTGGAACAGTCCGTTACTGGGGTGGCAGGGGTCCCTCATGATCTTGCTTGCTCTGGATCTGCACCTCCTGATGTATAGGTCCTGCAGGGGGACGAGTGTAGTTCCCATGGTGCGTTCTGCCGAACGCACTACTCTCTGCAGGGCCATCCTGTCCTGGGCAGAGCTGTTCCCAAACCAGACTGTAATGTTGCCGGACAGGATGCTCTCTACAGCCCCAGAGTAGAAGCAATGAAGGATCCTCAGCGACACTCTGAATTTCCTCAGTTGTCTAAGGTGGTAAAGGCGCTGCTTAGCCTTACCCACCAGTGCGGCAATGTGCGTTGCCCACGTCAGATCCTCTGCGATGCGGACTCCCAAGTATTTGAAACTGCTCACCCTATCCACAATAGACCCATTTATCTCCAGTGGCGTGTACGTCCTTGGATGTTTAGCCCTTCTGAAGTCCACAATCAGCTCCTTTGTTTTAGTGACATTCAAGAGGAGGCTATTGTCCTGACACCAGAGTGCCAGATCAGCCACCTCCTCCCAGGAATACCTGCCATTGCCGTTCCACCGTCTTCCCTGCTAGGGCCTTCTTCCAGTCAAATCTGGCCAGCTCCTGCCTCATGCCTCTGTAATCCCCTTTGCTATACTGTAATACTGACACCTCCGATTTTCCCTTCTCCTTCTCAATTTGTAGAGTAAAACTTATCATATTATGATTTTGCTTGGTGTATGTGTAAATTGTCCCTAGTGTGTGTAGGATAATGTTAGTGTGCGGGGATCACTAGTCGGTGTGGATTCGGTGGGCAGAAGGGCCTGTTTCTGTGCTGTATCTCTAGACTAAACAACATTTTAAATGTGCACTTCAGATAAAAGGGATCGATTGCTGAAATCACAAAATTAAAAAAGTTTTCACCATTATGTCCTGAATGCCTTTGCCAATGTTTTATGACCTAGACCCATATTATTGTGCAACATATGTTAATTTGATTTATTTTGAAAGGATCTTTGAACTAACATGCCATGGTACCATAAATGAAATTTTACAGCATTGAAACGCTGACTATCATTGGATCAGTTTAAATGATACAGAGAGTTCAAACCAATGAAAAGGTTTGCACTTGCTCCATATTTCATCTTAAGTATGCATGTTATATTTTCATTTTTCCTCTAAATTAACACTATTCAGTTAAACA
>NW_027603941.1:0-8000 GCF_053455715.1 Rhinoraja longicauda
GTGATGATACCATAAAAATGCAGAATATATCTAATCTATCAATTCACAGATTTTTGTTATTTTTCTTTTTAAATGTTTCTGCAAGTTTCTGCCGACTAAACTGGCGCCATGACCTACTACGGTTTTTAGGGTCGAGTGGTCTATCTTGCTCTGCTCTATTACCTTTGGTCCTGAACTACTATCTACCTCATTGGTGACCCTCAGACTATCTTTGATCGGACGTTACTGGATTTACATTGCACTAAACGTTGTTACCTTATTATGTATCTGTAAACTATAAATGGCTCGATTGTAATCATGTCTTGTCTTTCCACTGACTGGTTAGCACACAACAAAAGCTTTTCACTCAACTTCGGTTAGCGAGACAATAAACTAAACTGAACTGAGCAGTGTTGTTTTGCTGGCACATGCGAGGGAGACTGGATAATGAAGTGATTTCTCACTGATTTGACGCCGATGGCACACGGCAGACTGTGGGTAGAAATGGGGAATAGCTGGAGTGTAATTTGAGAAATGGCGCTGAATTAATTGTTTCAGATTACTGCATGGCTGGAAAGGATGGGACCAGTGCAGGGTCATTAAAGCAAACTCCCGTGTGCTCGGAGGAAGGTTCCCACACTGCAGAGGGATGGTATAACTGATTTACAAAGGTGCTGTGATCGCAGGAAACCTAATTTGAAAAAAGATTAAAAGGGAAGGATAAGGACACGCACAGACAAATAGCACTACAAATCGGCAGAACTCGAGTAAGAGAAGGGATACCGTGGTCAGAGGCGAACTCCAAGTGGAGCATGAAGTTACAACAGGTATTTAATTGCCTTTAATTCCAACTTCTGGACCAGCCATATTGAAACAACTACCAAGAAAGCACACCAACGCCTCAACTTCCATAGAAGGCCTAGGATGTTTGGCATGTCACCTACAACTCTCAACAACGTCTACAGATGCACCATATCAAGTGTTTTATCAGGATGCTTCACAGCTTGGTCCGGTAACAGCTCCATCCAAGACCGCAAGAAATTGCAGTGAATTGTGGACGCAGCCCAGACCATCACACAAACCAACCTCCCTTCCATTGACTCCATTTATAACTCACGCTGCCTCAGCAAGGATTTTGTCCGGGTGATCCGGTTCCCTCCCATATCCGAAAGACGTACGTATTTTAGGTTAATTGGCCTCTGGATAATGTGCAGGGAGTCGCTGCAAAAGTGGAAAAACAAAACCAGGGCCAACCACCGATTTCCCTCTCACGCTGACTACCCCTAATCAGTCCTTGTTTTTCCAACTGTCGGTCGATATTGTCTCTCGGAATCATTTCCGATAACTTTCTGACCACCTACGTAGAGCACTGGCCGTTAGTTCCAAGGTTTTACCTGATAGACCCTCTAGAATAAATGCACAACTTCTCAATATTCTGGTATTTCACCTGTTGCTGGGAACCACTGGGGTGTAAGCTTCCCAAGCGATATATGAGATGTTATTCCGCTAATTTGCTTGTTACCTCACTCTGACAGTGGAAGAGGCCCAAGACAGAAAGGGTGTATGGGAATGGGAAGTGGAGTTAGTGTTTGGAGATCGCGGGCTGATTGCAAGTTTCCAAGGCCGACTGATTGCAAGTCTTCTTCCCTTGGCACGCGAGAGAGGGGGAAAGAGCGAGCGAGAGAGAGAGAGAGAGAGAGAGAGAGAGAGGGAGAGAGAGAGAGAGAGAGAGAGAGAGAGAGAGGGGGAGAGGGAGAGGGAGAGAGAGAGAGAGAGGGAGAGAGGGAGAGGGAGAGAGGGAGAGAGAGATTGTGTTTGTTTATATATGTGCACATGTAGATTTGTCTTTGTATGTGTGAGCATATGTTCATATAGTCATGTTCGCATGTGTTTGTCTGTCTACATTCCAGTTCGTGTATCTGTCAGTGGGTATTTATGTGCAGATTCGTGTCAGTGTGTATGTTGTAATTTCATGGGGTTGTGTGTGTAGATTCGTGTTTGTGAGTGTGTGTGTGCGCATGTGCTCATGTGCCTGATGCTCACGCACTGGACAGTGTAAGACTTTATGTCCACGGCCCCGCGGTGAGGCTCAAAGTTCACGAGGTTAATTCCCGGGATGGCGAGACTGTCATATGTTGAAAGAATGGAGCGACTGGGCTTCTATTAACTGGAATTTCGAAAGATGAGAGGGGATCTTTTAGAAACATAGAAGATTATTAAGGGGTTGGGCACGTTAGAGGCAGGAAACATGTTCCCGATGTGGGGGAGTCCAGAACCAGGGGTCACAGTTTAAGGATAAAGGGTAGGCCATTTAGAACGGAGATGAGGAAAACCTTTTTCATCCAGAGAGTTGTGAATCTGTGGAATTATCTGCCACAGACGGCAGTGGAGGCCAATTCTTTGGATGCTTTCATGAGAGAGTTAGATAGAGCTCTTAAAGATAGCGGAGTCAAGGGATATAGGAAAGAAGGCGGGAACGGGGTACCGATTGTAGATGTTCAGCCATGATCATATTGAATGGCGGTGGTGGTTCGAAGGGCCGAATGGCCTACCCCTGCATCTATTGTCTATTGTCTATTGTCTAAACGAAGGCAGGTGGAAATAATGTAGCTTGGACATGTTGGCAGGTGTGGGCAAGTTGGGCCGAAGGACCTGTATCACTCTACGACTCTGACTCTCTAGTCCTCAGCCTGCTAGTGTTCCATGTACCTTTATTTCCTCCATACCGATGTGCCTATCTCATGTACTGCACTGTTCTATGTTCTATGCTCCTGGAAGGACCTCTTTGCTCCTATGGGACGCGCTGCCGAGGGCAGTGGTGGAAGCAGCGCGTTCCAGCCTTCCAGGAGCATAGAACATAGAACAGAGCAGTACATGAGATACGCACATCGGTATGGAGTATAAGATGACTTGGATGAAGGGATTAAAAGTATCATTAGCAAATTTGCAGATGATACGAAGCTGGGTGGTAGTGTGAACTGTGAAGAAGATGCTATGAGGTTGCAGGGTGACTTGGGCAGGTTGTGTGAGTGGGCGGATGCATGGCAGATGCAGTTTAATGTAGATAAGTGTGAGGTTATCCACTTTAGTGGTAAGAATAGGGAGGCAGAGTATTATCTGAATGGTGTCAAGTTAGGAACAGGGGACGTACAACGAGATCTGGGTGTCCTAGTGCACCAGTCACTGAAAGGAAGCATGCAGGTACAGCAGGCAGTGAAGAAAGCCAATGGAATGTTGGCCTTCATAACAAGAGGAGTTGAGTATAGGAGCAAAGAGGTCCTTCTGCAGTTGTACAGGGCCCTAGTGAGACCGCACCTGGAGTACTGTGTGCAGTTTTGGTCTCCAAATTTGAGGAAGGATATTCTTGCTATTGAGGACGTGCAGCGTAGGTTTACTAGGTTAATTCCCGGAATGGCGGGACTATCATATGTTGAAAGACTGGAGCGACTAGGCTTGTATACACTGGAATTTAGAAGGATGAGAGGAGATCTTATCGAAACGTATAAGATTATTAAGGGGTTGGACACGTTAGAGGCAGGAAACATGTTCCCAATGTTGGGGGAGTCCAGAACAAGGGGCCACAGCTTAAGAATAAGGGGTAGGCCATTTAGAACAGAGATGAGGAAAAACTTTTTCAGTCAGAGAGTTGTGAATCGGTGGAATTCTCTGCCTCAGAAGGCAGTGGAGGCCAATTCTCTGAATGCATTCAGGAGAGAGCCAGATAGAGCTCTTAAGGATAGCGGAGTCTGGGGGTATGGGGATAAGGCAGGAACGGGGTACTGATTGAGATTGATCAGCCATGATGACACATTGAATGGCGGTGCTGGCTCGAAGGGCCGAATGGCCTCCTCCTGCACCTATTGTCTATTGTCTATCCTCCAAGTCCTTCTCCTGGGTGAATAAAGATGCAAAGTACTGCTTTATTTCCTCACCTACATTATAGACAATAGACAATAGACAATAGCTGCAGGAGTAGGCCATTCAGCCCTTCGAGCCAGCACCGCCATTCAATGCGATCATGGCTGATCACTCTCAATCAGTACCCCGTTCCTGCCTTCTCCCCATACCCCCTCACTCCGCTATCCTTAAGAGCTCTATCCAGCTCTCTCTTGAAAGCATCCAACGAACTGGCCTCCACTGCCTTCTGAGGCAGAGAATTCCACACCTTCACCACTCTCTGACTGAAAAAGTTATTCCTCATCTCCGTTCTAAATGGCCTACCCCTTATTCTTAAACTGTGGCCCCTTGTTCTGGTCTCCCCCAACATTGGGAACATGTTTCCTGCCTCTAATGTGTCCAATCCCCTAATTATCTCATATGTTTCAATAAGATCCCCCCTCATCCTTCTAAATTCCAGTGTATACAAGCCCATTCGCTCCAGCCTTTCAACATACGACAGTCCCGCCATTCCGGGGATTAACCTAGTGAACCTACGCTGCACGCCCTCCATTATCCGATTTGACGCATAAATCCCTGCTTGATCTTTAAATGTTCCCCCCCACCCCTCCCCCCCCCCCCCACCCCCGCAATTCCCTTAGTTCTAACGGATGTGTAAGAAATCATGGGACGTTCCTTAATCTGCCTCGCGATACATTTCATGCCCCTTCTCGCCGCTCTCATTGTCCGCTTGAGTTTCCGACTCGCTTTATATTCCTGCAAAGCCGAGTCTAATCCCTCCTTCTTAAGCCTGACAATCTTCCTTCGTGAGCTTTTACAACACCATTCGTCACCCACTGACCCTTTCAATTGCCATCCTTATCTCTCAACCTCAGATAAGGTTCCCCGCACATCTTCTTTAACGTTTAAACTTAGCCACTACTCACCCAAGAACGGATTACCTGTCACGTGATTCGAAAATAACTAAGGTAGGTTTAGACACAGTGATTTTAATACAGTGCAATTTTTTCTGTCAAAATATCGATGTCCATGCAAAGATTAATCAATTTTAATCGTTCTGTTTCACTAGAGCGTACATTTAAACCGAGGAATATAACACACAGGATCGTAGGTTAATGTTGCAGCTACTTGTTGTAGAGAACCGTTAGCTACCCAGAGCAACGCGGAGCAGGACGCAACGGCCGTGTTATCCGGACACCCACAGTAAATGCACCAACAATGAATTTCGGATGGGTACAAATTCCAGAGATCAAAAGAGAGAAAGTGTGAAAGAAGGAGCTAAGGATACAAGAGGCGTAAAAATATGGAGCCAGAGGAAGAAATATAGGTGGAAATGTGCAGGAAGGAACTGCGGATGGCGGTTTACATAGACGTTCGACACAAAATGCTGGAGAAACTCAGCGGGAAAGGGAGCGTCTCTGGAGAGAAGAGATTGGTGACGTTTCGGGTCGAGACCCTTCTTAAGACAAAACGTCAGGGGAAAGGGCGACACAGAGATAAGGAGGTGTAAGGGATGAGAATCAGACATCAAAAGGGATGCATCTCAAGGAAAATGTAGAATAGATCATTGTTAGCTAGGAGAAGGTGACAACAAATTAAACAGAGATTATGTAATCGAGGACAGTCAGACTCGTGGGTAAAACGGGAAGGGGGAGGGATGGAGAGGGCACACGCTGGAAGGGGGGGTGAATGCGCGTTCACGTACTACACAACAAAGAGAGGGGGAAGCATGTAGGTTGATACTGAAGTTGTGGATCATATGGATTTGGGGCAAAAAGGATGTGCCGGATATTGATGTTAGAAGAACAAATAAGTCACGCATGAACTCGCCTTGAACAGGTGTTGCGAGCGCGCTACATGGGAAATATATCGGGGCTAGCAAGTTACAATAATTTGGACATTGGGATAACATTTTATTCCACGAAGAGTCTTGCCCAACATGCCCGCTCTGGATGGAACCAAATTCACCGAATCATCATGTGAGATAATAGATTGATGGGCTGCGTCATATCCCACCTCCAGTTCTAGGCAACTGGCGCGCCGGTGTCATGAGTTTAACAATAATACTCGTTAAATGTGTAAATGCGTTCTTCACCTCCTGTCTAAATTTCCTCTGTGTCATCCCGTAGATCCACGAATTGGCGCTGGAGCTGACGTGTGTGAGCAAGACCCCAACCTCATAGGCGATGTAAGATGGGCTTGGGTGACCCACACCCACGGAGTTCACAGTGACCCGAGTGCGGATGAAAGCTACAGCGATCGTTGTCCAAAGCAGTATGAAGGCGCCGGACACGGTGAGCAGTAAAACGATGGACTTCCGCCGATTCTCCGCCTCCGTGTCCTTGCCATCCACTGCTTTCAGGCGACGACGGACTCTGTTGGCCGCTATGATGTTTTTGACCGTCAGTCCGTTGAACAATAGGATTATTAGGAAGGGTAGCAAGGGGAGAGAGATGCTACACATCCACGTAAAAACCAACCACCAATCGGACATGAAGTAGGCGCGTTTGGGTCGGCACCCCCATTTCACACTATCCACGGTGAAGCGTGGCTGGTACATGAAGTTAAAGGGGATGTACTTCAAGCAGCTCAGCGCGCACAAGGACACAATGACCGTGACGGCCGTCCGATCCGTACAATAGGTGAGTCTCAGCTTCGGGCAGCAAATGCTGACAAAACGGTCAAATGTGAAGGACATGGTTAACCAGGCGGAATAGTCCAGAGTAACGACCCGCAGGTATAGATTGGAAGGACAAATTGCGCTGAGGGAGAGGAAGGAGTTGGGGGTATAGTACATGTAGATGTTATGAATTAACACGTGAAAGATGAGAACGAGGAGGTTGGAGATTGCCATCGCCACCATGTACAGGGTGATTCCTTTCGAGAGCCCGCACTTACCCCGGTACAGGATCGCAGCCGTCAGCACGTTCGCTGGGGGAAGAGCAAAGTACAGTGAAATTAGTATTTAAATGGAACCACCGATGTAATGGAGCTAAAGTTACGATTGAATGTTGCGTAGCGCGACAGCCCTCAGCGAAGCGAATCACAAGAACCACATAGTGTTAGTAAGACGAGGCTCTTTCAATGCTCCATTCTTCAGAAACTCATCATATTAATTATCACAACATCATGTGCTCTTTAAACTCTAGTTTGCGTTTTCATTCCTCCTTTAAAAACACCGCATTAAATCCCCGTGATGTCCACTCTTTGGACATCTGTCCACATATCTCATATTCCCTCCATTTATGCCCGCTGACGCCGATGCACTGCGTCTGAAGTTGCAATTTCTGTGTTGATCGCACATCAGATTACTGTAAAGTGCCGGAGAGGATGGAACAGGCAGTCAGAGTACTCACGGTCTGTCAGGAGGAAGCATTAAACAATCTCATCACAGCTTACCAGGGATACCAAACGCAGCCAGGATCGGATAGCTAATTTCATGGACGAATATAATTGGGGCCTGTTCCATCTGATTGTCCCAGTGAAGTTCAGGAACACAATGGAGCGACAGCGCAGTTCGGATGTTCTTTAATACTCCCACCAACTCCCCAGTGGGGACGGGAGAATGACGCAACCCCAATATTAGTCACACTCTCTTGAACAAACATGTTTCTTTCCGCGCGCGCGCGTGTGTGTGTGCGCGTGTGTGTGTTTGCGCGCGCCCGCGTGTGTATGTGTGTGTGTGTGAGAGTGAGCGAGTGTGCGTTTGTGTGTGTGTAGATTCGTGTATATGTATGATTGTGCGGTGTTGTTCGCGCGTGCGTGAGTATTTGTGAATGTGTGGGTATATGTTTGTGTGTGCGTGTGTGTAGATTCGTATATGTGTGTGGTTGTGCGTTCATCAATTCATGAATTAGTAAGTAATGGAAGTAAGTTCCATTATATAAGGGGCAAGAGTGTTATAAAAACAAGCCTGAAGGCTTTGTGTCTCAATGCAAGGAGTATTCGGAATAAGGTGGATGAATTAAATGTGGAGATTGTTGTTAATGATTATGATGTAGTTGGGATTACGGACACGTGGCTCCAGGGTGACCAGGGCTGGGAGCTCAACATCCAGGGATATTCTATATTCAGGCGGGATAGACAGAAAGGAAAAGGAGGTGGGGTAGCGTTGCTGGTTAGAG
>NW_027603942.1:0-8000 GCF_053455715.1 Rhinoraja longicauda
GGACAGTTGTGGGGCTGGGCAGTTGTGGGCTCTGGACAGTTGTGGGGCTGGGCAGTTGTGGGCTCCGGACAGTTGTGGGGCTGGGCAGTTGTGGGGCTGGGCAGTTGTGGGGCTGGGCAGTTGTGGGCTCCGGACAGTTGTGGGCTCCGGACAGTTGTGGGCTCCGGGCAGTTGTGGGGCCGGACAGTTGTGGGGCCGGACAGTTGTGGGGCCGGACAGTTGTGGGCTCTGGGCAGTTGTGGGCTCTGGGCAGTTGTGGGCTCTGGGCAGTTGTGGGCTCTGGGCAGTTGTGGGCTCTGGGCAGTTGTGGGCTCCGGACAGTTGTGGGGCCGGGCAGTTGTGGGCTCTGGGCAGTTGTGGGCTCCGGACAGTTGTGGGGCCGGGCAGTTGTGGGCTCTGGACAGTTGTGGGCTCTGGGCAGTTGTGGGCTCTGGGCAGTTGTGGGCTCCGGACAGTTGTGGGCTCCGGGCAGTTGTGGGGCCGGACAGTTGTGGGCTCCGGACAGTTGTGGGCTCCGGGCAGTTGTGGGGCCGGACAGTTGTGGGCTCTGGGCAGTTGTGGGCTCTGGGCAGTTGTGGGCTCCGGACAGTTGTGGGCTCCGGGCAGTTGTGGGGCTGGGCAGTTGTGGGGCTGGGCAGTTGTGGGCTCTGGGCAGTTGTGGGCTCTGGGCAGTTGTGGGCTCTGGGCAGTTGTGGGCTCTGGGCAGTTGTGGGCTCTGGGCAGTTGTGGGCTCTGGGCTGTTGTGGGCTCTGGGCAGTTGTGGGCTCTGGGCAGTTGTGGGCTCTGGGCAGTTGTGGGCTCTGGGCAGTTGTGGGCTCTGGGCAGTTGTGGGCTCTGGGCAGTTGTGGGGCCGGACAGTTGTGGGGCCGGACAGTTGTGGGCTCCGGGCAGTTGTGGGGCCGGACAGTTGTGGGGCCGGACAGTTGTGGGGCCGGACAGTTGTGGGCTCTGGACAGTTGTGGGGCCGGACAGTTGTGGGGCCGGACAGTTGTGGGGCCGGACAGTTGTGGGCTCTGGACAGTTGTGGGGCCGGACAGTTGTGGGGCCGGACTGTTGTGGGCTCTGGGCAGTTGTGGGTTCTGGGCAGTTGTGGGCTCTGAGCAGTTGTGGGCTCTGAGCAGTTGTGGGCTCTGGGCAGTTGTGGGCTCTGGGCAGTTGTGGGCTCTGGGCAGTTGTGGGCTCTGGGCAGTTGTGGGCTCTGGGCAGTTGTGGGCTCTGGGCAGTTGTGGGGCCGGACAGTTGTGGGCTCTGGGCAGTTGTGGGCTCTGGACAGTTGTGGGCTCTGGGCAGTTGTGGCCTCCGGACAGTTGTGACCTCCGGACAGTTGTGGGCTCCGGGCAGTTGTGGGCTCCGGACAGTTGTGGGCTCCGGGCAGTTGTGGGGCCGGACAGTTGTGGGCTCTGGGCAGTTGTGGGCTCTGGGCAGTTGTGGGCTCTGGGCAGTTGTGGGCTCTGGGCAGTTGTGGGCTCTGGACAGTTGTGGGCTCTGGGCAGTTGTGGGCTCTGGGCAGTTGTGGGCTCTGGGCAGTTGTGGGCTCTGGGCAGTTGTGGGCTCTGGGCAGTTGTGGGCTCTGGGCAGTTGTGGGCTCTGGGCAGTTGTGGGCTCTGGCAGTTGTGGGTGCCGGACAGTTGTGGGCTCCGGGCAGTTGTGGGCTCCGGGCAGTTGTGGGGCCGGGCAGTTGTGGGCTCCGGGCAGCTGTGGGCTCCGGACAGTTGTGGGCTCTGGACAGTTGTGGGGCTGGGCAGTTGTGGGCTCTGGACAGTTGTGGGCTCTGGACAGTTGTGGGGCTGGGCAGTTGTGGGCTCCGGACAGTTGTGGGGCTGGGCAGTTGTGGGGCTGGGCAGTTGTGGGGCTGGGCAGTTGTGGGCTCCGGACAGTTGTGGGCTCCGGACAGTTGTGGGCTCCGGGCAGTTGTGGGGCCGGACAGTTGTGGGGCCGGACAGTTGTGGGGCCGGACAGTTGTGGGCTCTGGGCAGTTGTGGGCTCTGGGCAGTTGTGGGCTCTGGGCAGTTGTGGGCTCTGGGCAGTTGTGGGCTCTGGGCAGTTGTGGGCTCCGGACAGTTGTGGGGCCGGGCAGTTGTGGGCTCTGGGCAGTTGTGGGCTCCGGACAGTTGTGGGGCCGGGCAGTTGTGGGCTCTGGGCAGTTGTGGGCTCTGGGCAGTTGTGGGCTCTGGGCAGTTGTGGGCTCCGGACAGTTGTGGGCTCCGGGCAGTTGTGGGGCCGGACAGTTGTGGGCTCCGGACAGTTGTGGGCTCCGGGCAGTTGTGGGGCCGGACAGTTGTGGGCTCTGGGCAGTTGTGGGCTCTGGGCAGTTGTGGGCTCCGGACAGTTGTGGGCTCCGGGCAGTTGTGGGGCTGGGCAGTTGTGGGGCTGGGCAGTTGTGGGCTCTGGGCAGTTGTGGGCTCTGGGCAGTTGTGGGCTCTGGGCAGTTGTGGGCTCTGGGCAGTTGTGGGCTCTGGGCAGTTGTGGGCTCTGGGCTGTTGTGGGCTCTGGGCAGTGTGGGCTCTGGGCAGTTGTGGGCTCTGGGCAGTTGTGGGCTCTGGGCAGTTGTGGGCTCTGGGCAGTTGTGGGCTCTGGGCAGTTGTGGGGCCGGACAGTTGTGGGGCCGGACAGTTGTGGGCTCCGGGCAGTTGTGGGGCCGGACAGTTGTGGGGCCGGACAGTTGTGGGGCCGGACAGTTGTGGGCTCTGGACAGTTGTGGGGCCGGACAGTTGTGGGGCCGGACAGTTGTGGGGCCGGACAGTTGTGGGCTCTGGACAGTTGTGGGGCCGGACAGTTGTGGGCTCTGGGCAGTTGTGGGGCTCTGGGCAGTTGTGGGTTCTGGGCAGTTGTGGGCTCTGAGCAGTTGTGGGCTCTGGGCAGTTGTGGGCTCTGGGCAGTTGTGGGCTCTGGGCAGTTGTGGGCTCTGGGCAGTTGTGGGCTCTGGGCAGTTGTGGGGCCGGACAGTTGTGGGCTCTGGGCAGTTGTGGGCTCTGGACAGTTGTGGGCTCTGGGCAGTTGTGGCCTCCGGACAGTAGTGGCCTCCGGACAGTTGTGGGCTCCGGGCAGTTGTGGGCTCCGGACAGTTGTGGGCTCCGGGCAGTTGTGGGGCCGGACAGTTGTGGGCTCTGGGCAGTTGTGGGCTCTGGGCAGTTGTGGGCTCTGGGCAGTTGTGGGCTCTGGGCAGTTGTGGGCTCTGGACAGTTGTGGGCTCTGGGCAGTTGTGGGCTCTGGGCAGTTGTGGGCTCTGGGCAGTTGTGGGCTCTGGGCAGTTGTGGGCTCTGGGCAGTTGTGGGCTCTGGGCAGTTGTGGGCTCTGGGCAGTTGTGGGCTCTGGGCAGTTGTGGGCTCTGGCAGTTGTGGGTGCCGGACAGTTGTGGGCTCTGGGCAGTTGTGGGCTCCGGACAGTTGTGGGGCCGGGCAGTTGTGGGCTCTGGGCAGTTGTGGGCTCCGGACAGTTGTGGGCTCCGGACAGTTGTGGGCTCCGGACAGTTGTGGGCTCCGGACAGTTGTGGGCTCCGGGCAGTTGTGGGCTCCGGGCAGTTGTGGGCTCCGGGCAGTTGTGGGCTCCGGGCAGTTGTGGGCTCCGGGCAGTTGTGGGCTCCGGGCAGTTGTGGGCTCCGGGCAGTTGTGGGCTCCGGGCAGTTGTGGGCTCCGGGCAGTTGTGGGCTCCGGGCAGTTGTGGGCTCCGGGCAGTTGTGGGCTCCGGGCAGTTGTGGGCTCCGGGCAGTTGTGGGCTCCGGGCAGTTGTGGGCTCCGGACAGTTGTGGGCTCTGGACAGTTGTGGGGCTGGGCAGTTGTGGGCTCTGGACAGTTGTGGGCTCTGGACAGTTGTGGGGCTGGGCAGTTGTGGGCTCCGGACAGTTGTGGGGCTGGGCAGTTGTGGGGCTAGGCAGTTGTGGGGCTGGGCAGTTGTGGGCTCCGGACAGTTGTGGGCTCCGGACAGTTGTGGGCTCCGGGCAGTTGTGGGCTCCGGGCAGTTGTGGGCTCCGGGCAGTTGTGGGGCCGGACAGTTGTGGGGCCGGACAGTTGTGGGGCCGGACAGTTGTGGGCTCTGGGCAGTTGTGGGCTCTGGGCAGTTGTGGGCTCTGGGCAGTTGTGGGCTCTGGGCAGTTGTGGGGCCGGACAGTTGTGGGGCCGGACAGTTGTGGGCTCTGGGCAGTTGTGGGGCCGGACAGTTGTGGGCTCCGGACAGTTGTGGGCTCCGGGCAGTTGTGGGGCCGGACAGTTGTGGGCTCTGGGCAGTTGTGGGCTCTGGGCAGTTGTGGGGCTGGGCAGTTGTGGGCTCTGGGCAGTTGTGGGCTCTGGGCAGTTGTGGGCTCTGGGCAGTTGTGGGCTCTGGGCAGTTGTGGGCTCTGGGCAGTTGTGGGCTCTGGGCAGTTGTGGGCTCTGGGCAGTTGTGGGCTCTGGGCAGTTGTGGGCTCTGGGCAGTTGTGGGCTCTGGGCAGTTGTGGGCTCTGGGCAGTTGTGGGCTCTGGGCAGTTGTGGGCTCTGGGCAGTTGTGGGCTCTGGGCAGTTGTGGGCTCTGGGCAGTTGTGGGCTCTGGACAGTTGTGGGCTCTGGACAGTTGTGGGCTCTGGACAGTTGTGGGCTCTGGACAGTTGTGGGCTCTGGACAGTTGTGGGCTCTGGACAGTTGTGGGCTCTGGGCAGTTGTGGCCTCCGGACAGTTGTGGGCTCCGGGCAGTTGTGGGGCCGGACAGTTGTGGGGCCGGACAGTTGTGGGCTCCGGGCAGTTGTGGGCTCCGGGCAGTTGTGGGCTCCGGGCAGTTGTGGGCTCCGGGCAGTTGTGGGCTCCGGGCAGTTGTGGGCTCTGGACAGTTGTGGGCTCTGGACAGTTGTGGGGCTGGGCAGTTGTGGGCTCTGGACAGTTGTGGGCTCTGGACAGTTGTGGGGCTGGGCAGTTGTGGGCTCCGGACAGTTGTGGGCTCTGGGCAGTTGTGGGCTCTGGGCAGTTGTGGGCTCTGGGCAGTTGTGGGGCCGGACAGTTGTGGGGCCGGACAGTTGTGGGCTCTGGGCAGTTGTGGGGCCGGACAGTTGTGGGCTCCGGACAGTTGTGGGCTCCGGGCAGTTGTGGGGCCGGACAGTTGTGGGCTCTGGGCAGTTGTGGGCTCTGGGCAGTTGTGGGGCTGGGCAGTTGTGGGCTCTGGGCAGTTGTGGGCTCTGGGCAGTTGTGGGCTCTGGGCAGTTGTGGGCTCTGGGCAGTTGTGGGCTCTGGGCAGTTGTGGGCTCTGGGCAGTTGTGGGCTCTGGGCAGTTGTGGGCTCTGGGCAGTTGTGGGCTCTGGGCAGTTGTGGGCTCTGGGCAGTTGTGGGCTCTGGGCAGTTGTGGGCTCTGGGCAGTTGTGGGCTCTGGGCAGTTGTGGGCTCTGGACAGTTGTGGGCTCTGGACAGTTGTGGGCTCTGGACAGTTGTGGGCTCTGGACAGTTGTGGGCTCTGGACAGTTGTGGGCTCTGGACAGTTGTGGGCTCTGGGCAGTTGTGGCCTCCGGACAGTTGTGGGCTCCGGGCAGTTGTGGGGCCGGACAGTTGTGGGGCCGGACAGTTGTGGGCTCCGGGCAGTTGTGGGGCCGGACAGTTGTGGGGCCGGACAGTTGTGGGGCCGGACAGTTGTGGGCTCTGGACAGTTGTGGGGCCGGACAGTTGTGGGGCCGGACAGTTGTGGGCTCTGGACAGTTGTGGGGCCGGACAGTTGTGGGGCCGGACTGTTGTGGGCTCTGGGCAGTTGTGGGTTCTGGGCAGTTGTGGGCTCTGAGCAGTTGTGGGCTCCGGGCAGTTGTGGGGCCGGACAGTTGTGGGCTCTGGGCAGTTGTGGGCTCTGGGCAGTTGTGGGCTCTGGGCAGTTGTGGGCTCTGGGCAGTTGTGGGCTCTGGGCAGTTGTGGGCTCTGGGCAGTTGTGGGCTCTGGGCAGTTGTGGGCTCTGGGCAGTTGTGGGCTCTGGCAGTTGTGGGCTCTGGGCAGTTGTGGGCTCCGGACAGTTGTGGGGCCGGGCAGTTGTGGGCTCTGGGCAGTTGTGGGCTCCGGACAGTTGTGGGCTCCGGACAGTTGTGGGCTCCGGACAGTTGTGGGCTCCGGACAGTTGTGGGCTCCGGACAGTTGTGGGCTCCGGGCAGTTGTGGGCTCTGGGCAGTTGTGGGCTCTGGACAGTTGTGGGCTCTGGACAGTTGTGGGCTCTGGACAGTTGTGGGCTCTGGACAGTTGTGGGCTCTGGACAGTTGTGGGCTCCGGACAGTTGTGGGCTCCGGACAGTTGTGGGCTCCGGACAGTTGTGGGCTCCGGACAGTTGTGGGCTCCGGACAGTTGTGGGGCCGGACAGTTGTGGGCTCCGGGCAGTTGTGGGGCCGGACAGTTGTGGGGCCGGACAGTTGTGGGCTCTGGACAGTTGTGGGCTCTGGACAGTTGTGGGCTCTGGGCAGTTGTGGGCTCCGGACAGTTGTGGGCTCCGGACAGTTGTGGGCTCCGGGCAGTTGTGGGCTCCGGGCAGTTGTGGGCTCCGGGCAGTTGTGGGCTCCGGGCAGTTGTGGGCTCCGGGCAGTTGTGGGCTCCGGACAGTTGTGGGGCCGGACAGTTGTGGGCTCTGGACAGTTGTGGGTCCGGACAGTTGTGGGGCCGGACTGTTGTGGGCTCTGGGCAGTTGTGGGCTCTGGGCAGTTGTGGGCTCTGGGCAGTTGTGGGGCCGGACAGTTGTGGGCTCTGGGCAGTTGTGGGCTCTGGACAGTTGTGGGCTCTGGGCAGTTGTGGGCTCTGGGCAGTTGTGGCCTCCGGACAGTTGTGGGCTCCGGGCAGTTGTGGGCTCCGGGCAGTTGTGGGCTCCGGTCAGTTGTGGGCTCCGGACAGTTGTGGGCTCCGGGCAGTTGTGGGCTCCGGGCAGTTGTGGGCTCCGGGCAGTTGTGGGCTCTGGGCAGTTGTGGGCTCTGGGCAGTTGTGGGCTCTGGGCAGTTGTGGGCTCTGGGCAGTTGTGGGCTCTGGACAGTTGTGGGCTCTGGACAGTTGTGGGCTCTGGGCAGTTGTGGGCTCTGGGCAGTTGTGGGCTCTGGGCAGTTGTGGGCTCTGGGCAGTTGTGGGCTCTGGGCAGATGTGGGCTCTGGGCAGTTGTGGGCTCTGGGCAGTTGTGGGCTCTGGGCAGTTGTGGGCTCTGGGCAGTTGTGGGCTCTGGGCAGTTGTGGGCTCTGGGCAGTTGTGGGCTCTGGGCAGTTGTGGGCTCTGGGCAGTTGTGCGCTCTGGGCAGTTGTGGGCTCTGGGCAGTTGTGGGCTCTGGGCAGTTGTGGGCTCTGGGCAGTTGTGGGCTCTGGGCAGTTGTGGGCTCTGGGCAGTTGTGGGGCCGGACAGTTGTGGGCTCTGGCAGTTGTGGGTGCCGGACAGTTGTGGGCTCTGGGCAGTTGTGGGCTCCGGACAGTTGTGGGGCCGGGCAGTTGTGGGCTCTGGACAGTTGTGGGCTCCGGACAGTTGTGGGCTCCGGACAGTTGTGGGCTCCGGGCAGTTGTGGGCTCCGGGCAGTTGTGGGCTCCGGGCAGTTGTGGGCTCCGGGCAGTTGTGGGCTCCGGGCAGTTGTGGGCTCCGGGCAGTTGTGGGCTCCGGGCAGTTGTGGGCTCCGGGCAGTTGTGGGCTCCGGACAGTTGTGGGCTCCGGACAGTTGTGGGGCTGGACAGTTGTGGGGCTGGGCAGTTGTGGGCTCTGGGCAGTTGTGGGCTCTGGGCAGTTGTGGGCTCTGGGCAGTTGTGGGCTCTGGGCAGTTGTGGGCTCTGGGCAGTTGTGGGCTCTGGGCAGTTGTGGGCTCTGGACAGTTGTGGGCTCTGGGCAGTTGTGGGCTCTGGGCAGTTGTGGGCTCTGGGCAGTTGTGGGCTCTGGGCAGTTGTGGGCTCTGGGCAGTTGTGGGCTCTGGCAGTTGTGGGTGCCGGACAGTTGTGGGCTCTGGGCAGTTGTGGGCTCCGGACAGTTGTGGGGCCGGGCAGTTGTGGGCTCTGGGCAGTTGTGGGCTCCGGACAGTTGTGGGCTCCGGACAGTTGTGGGCTCCGGGCAGTTGTG
>NW_027603943.1:0-8000 GCF_053455715.1 Rhinoraja longicauda
CCTTCGCTCCAGGGAATAAAATCCTCACCCTCCCATCTCGGACACACAAGGAAATGGCAATACAGTCCTGCTATAACCAGTGACGGTGATACCACATGTGGATAAACGTGCAGAGACCGGATCAACAGTCATAGGCATACAGCAGAGAAACAGGCCCATCAAATCTCCGTGTCAAAGCTATCCAAATACTCAATCAAATTTACTAGCACTTGGTCCACAGAATATTATGCCATGGCTCTCTCCCTTTTAAAGAAGGTGATGCTTACCTTTGAAGCGGTGTAGAGTCAGAAGTCGAGATTTAACCCCGGCATAAAGTGGCTGTGAGACGATCAACAATTGATTAAATCCTCTACTGTGTACAGTTGCAAAGAACAACAAGTGCATTTATTGCCATTGATTTGTGGGACTTGTCCTGACGGGATAGATCTTCAGACCATTAAGCAACGGACATATGGATGATTATGTTAGGATCAGAAGATCAGAATATAAATTCACTCTCTCGGATATATCGGAATCTCGAGTACCCTCTACCCCAAAAAACGGTGATGCACATTTATGAAATACAAACAGGGTTGGAGCGAAGTTTCTTGTGGACAAGAAGGAACTGAAAACTAAGGTATGGAAA
Organism: Rhinoraja longicauda; assembly: GCF_053455715.1. Lineage (NCBI taxonomy): Eukaryota > Metazoa > Chordata > Chondrichthyes > Rajiformes > Arhynchobatidae > Rhinoraja > Rhinoraja longicauda. The sequence goes on from NW_027603943.1 coordinate 626, forward strand.
CTAACTCGAGACCAGGATCAGTTTGATAATTATGGTAGTAAAAGCCTGCACAGGCCTGAACTTCACATGGTGTGCGTGTGGCCGTGTGTACCTGTGTCCACAGTGGGGTGTGTGGAGGGGTTTCTGGCCATGTGTCCGTGTGTACCTGTGTCCACAGCGGGGGGTGGTGAGGGGAGGGGTTTGTGGCAGTGTGCACCTGTGTCCACATTGGGGGGTGGTGAGGGGAGGGGTTTGTGGCCGTGTGTCCGTGTGTACCTGTGTCCACAGTGGGGGGTAGTGAGGGGAGGGGGTGTGTCCGTGTGTACCTGTGTCCACATTGGGGGGTGGTGAGGAGAGGGGTTTGTGGCCGTGTGTCCGTTTGTACCTCTGTCCACAGTGGGGGGTAGTGAGGGGAGGGGGTGTGGCCATGTGTCCGTGTGTACCTGTGTCCAGGGCCTAGGTATGTGCTCAGCCCTCTGCCACTGCTTCCAAGGCTCGACGGCCCACGGACCTCAGTCAGTGACGATAGGTGACAACATCTACCCCATACAGACGCTCAACGCCGGCGCCCTGCAAGGATGATGTATCGGTCCCCGACTATTCTCTCTTCACACTCTATACTGTTGTCTCTAATTTCGTCAACAGGTTCGCTGACGACAACCCTGTGATGGGCCGGGTCTGGGACAATGATGAGGCGGAGTTCAGGAAAGAGATATTGAACTTACTCACGTTGTGTCTGAACAATAGCCTCTCCCTCAATGTCATCAAGACGAAGGGGCTAGTTATGAATTTTTGGACGCAAGGTGGAGCACATGTGTAAATCAGGATTAATGGCGCGGAATTGGAATATTTGCGGCTCAAGTTGTTTCGCGTTAATATTATCACCGATGTGTCCTGGATCAACCACAAAGATCAAACAACCAAGAAGACACACTCGACTTCCGGAGGAGACGGACAAACTTCTACAAACATCTCCAGATGCACCATTGACAGCACACGGTCGGGATGCATCACAGCCTGGTTTGGATATAGTTCTGCCCAAGACGACAAGAAATTGCAGAGATGTTGTCGATTGTGCACATGTATAGTATGGCTGATCTGAATGGATGGCATGCAAAATCAGGCTTTTCGCTGTAACTCGCTGCATGTGACAATAATAAATCTAGCTTCACCCAGACAAACCTAATGATTGGAGATAAGTAACAACTGTGATCAGAACGGAAATATAAGTACTATGATGGGACAAAGATTACCCGCGTGACACAGCCGATGTTGATGTACATGAGAAGTTGATGAATCGCTGTTAACCGCAAAAGAACAGTTCGACAAATGCCAGAGAGGATAAGGCATGTGGGCAGGAGACAGAATAGAGTAAAATGCTCACACTGTATTATGGACCGCAGTTATTGCCGGGCATATCATATCATATATATGTAGCGCGGAAACAGGCCTTTTCGGCCCACCAAGTCCGTGCCGCCCAGCGATCCCCGCACATTAACACAATCCTACACCCACTAGGGACATTTTTTACATTTACCCAGTCAATTAACCTACATACCTGTACGTCTTTGGAGTGTGGGAGGAAACCGAAGATCTCGGAGAAAACCCACGCAGGTCACGGGGAGAACGTACAAACTCCTTACAGTGCAGCACCCGTAGTCAGGATCGAACCTGAGTCTCCGGCGCTGCATTCGCTGTAAAGCAGCAACTCTACCGCTGCGCTACCGTGCCGCCCATCTGAAATAAAAGAGGAAAAAAGATAAATCCAGAAGATTCAGAAGACTTCCGCTTGTGAGGACAACGTATCTCATGTCAGAAATGAATGACCTTTTCAAAGCTCCGATCTCGTCGAAACAAATGCACGGTGTGCTATGGTTTCTCAAAGCAGACGCCCGCAAACTGTGGCGTTGCACCGCTCTCTGGATTACAGTGTAAACTGGCTCATCTGCGCACCTCGACATTGCTGCAGAATCAGTTGCTGCCCAAGATTTATTACCCAACGGAAATAACCAAACCTGGCTGCCTATTGCAACTGCTGAGTTGCCCATACAAGGAAATCGTGGTGAGGGGAGAGGGAGGAGGGAAGGGGGAGTGGGGGGGGGGAGAGGGGATGGGGAGGGGGAAGAGGAGAGGGGTGAGGAGGGAGAGGGGAGGGGGAGTGGGGGAGGAGAGGGTACTGCAGCAATGCAGGCGAGGTTTGAGCGCAACGGGTCCACTTGGTCTAGTGACATATCTAAACATTTTGGAGAACATGCAAAACAAAGATGTCCACTGTGCCCCAGTACCCATCACAAAAATAGACCTTACCTGAGCTAACCAAACCTAATGATATGCCTTGAGTAACAGCCGTGACCAGAGCGGTACTGTTCGTAATATGATGGTGACTAAGATTGGAGACGATGTTGATACACGTGATGAATGGATGTTAACAACAAATTAACTGTTGGACAAATGCAAAGAGGAGAAGTCGACGAGAGGGGAGAGGATGTTCAACACAGTAAATTTGTTGATATTGTACAGCAGCCAGTAGTAAATGCCGAGCTTCTGAGACAGAAGAAGATGACATGATATACTCAGAAGAGACAGAGAGTCATACAGCGCGCAAATACGCCCTTCCACCCAACCTGCCCCTGCTGAGCAACATGCATCGTCGATGCAAGACCCACCTGCCAGATTAGGACAGTATCCGTCTAACTCTAGCCTATCTATGCACCTGTCTAAATTTTAAAAACATTGTGATAGCACCTGCCTCATCGACCTCCTCCGGCAGTTCGATCCGCACACCAACCTGCTTTGTTACAAAAAAAATATCGCTTAGGTTCCTATTAAATCTCCCACCGGTCACCTTAAACTATGGTTCTCGATTCCCCTACTCTGGTTAAAAAAATGTGCATTTACACTATCTATTCCTCTCATGATGTTGTATACCCCGAACGATCATCCTTCATCCTAATGCACTCCAATAAATAAAGTCGTAGCCTCCTCAACCTCTCTGTATCGCTCAGACACTCGAGTGCTGGCGACATCCGAGAAAATCTGTTGTGTATCCTTTCCATCTTAACACCATCTTTCCTCCAACAGGATGACCCAAACGGAACACAATACTCTGAGGCCCAACCAATGTCTTGTACAACTGCAACATGACCTCCCAACATCGATATTCAATACTGTGATTGATGATGGCCAATGTGCCAAAGGCCTTCTTGACCACACTGTCTACTTGTGACGCCACTTTCAAGGAGCTGTGTACCTGCACTGCTCGATCCCTCTTCACAACAACACACGTCAGAGCCCTCAAATTCCCTATGTAACCCGTGCCCTTGTTTTTACTTCACAAAATGCAAAACATCACAAGTCTGTGCATTAAATTCCATCTACAGTTCCTCAGCTCACCTGCCCAACCAATCAAGGTCCTGCTGTAATACTTAACCACCACCTTCGCTATCTGCAACGTTAGTGACATCGGCAAACTTACTAATGATGCCTTGTACGTTCTCATCCGATTCATTGATATAGATGCCAAATAGCAATGGGGCCAGCATCGAATCCTGAAGTGTGTAAAAATCATTGCTGGCATGCCGAATTTCCGCAGGTTCCTGTTGGTGTCCTTTATTGGCTGACGTTTCTATATGGTCGGTGCACTACATATCATTGGTCATCTAATGCCAAGGAATTACAAGTTTTCAACTATTTCCACTTTGACCCCATTGATGATGAATGGGGCAGGGTACTCGTGTCAGGGGGCGGGACAAAGAAAGGATATAGGCGGAGACAGGAAGACAGTGGGAGAACTGGGAAGATGGAGGGGGGAGGGGAGGGGAGGAGGGAGGGGAGGGGACGGGGGAGAGAGCCAGAGGAACTATCTAAAGTTGCAGAAGTCAATGTTCATACCGTTGAGCTGCAAGCTACCCAAGCGAAATATGAGATGCTGTTCCTCCAATTTTCAGTGGGCCTCACCAAGGCACTGGAGGAGGCCCATGACAGAAAGGTCGGACAGGGAGTGGAGGAAGAGTTGAAGTGCTCAGCCACCAGGAGATCAGGTTGGTTAAGGCGGACTGAACGAAGGTGTTGGCGAAACGATCGCCGAGCCTGCGTTTGGTCTCGCCGATGTAGAGAAGTTGACATCTAGAGCAGCGGATACAATAGATGAGGTTGGAGGAGGTGCAGGTGAACCTCTGTCTTACCTAGAAAGACTGTTTGGGTCCATGAATGGAGTTTAGGGGGGAGGTAAAGGGATAGGTGTTGCATCAGATTCTATCAACATGTCGAGGAACCAACGAGAGAGCAGGCCATTCTAGACTGGGTATTGAGTAATGAGGAAGGGTTAGTTAGCAGTCTTGTTGTGCGAGGCCCCTTGGGCAAGAGTGACCATAATATGGTGGAGTTCTTCATTAGGATGGAGAGTGACAAAGTCAATTCAGAAACAAGTGTTCTGAACTTAAAGAAAGGTAACTTTGAGGGTATGAGACGTGAATTGTCCAAGATAGACTGGAAATTGATACTTAAAGGGTTGACGGTGGACATGCAATGGAAGGCATTTAAAGGTCGCATGGATGAACTACAACAATTGTTCATCCCAGTTTGGCAAAAGAAGAAACCAGGAAAGGTAGTGCATCCGTGGCTAACAAGGGAAATCAAGGATAGTATTAAAACAAAAGATGAAGCATATAAATTAGCCAGAAAAAGTATCATACCAGAGGACTGGGAGAAATTCAGAGTCCAGCAGAGGAGGACAAAGGGCTTAATTAGGAAAGGGAAAATAGATTATGAGAGAAAACTGGCAGGGAACATAAAAAATGACTGCAAAAGCTTTTATAGATATGTGAAGAGAAAAAGACTAGTTAAGACAAATGTAGGTCCCTTGCAGTCGGAAACAGGTGAGATGGCAGACCAATTGAATAAATACTTTGGTTCTGTCTTCACTAGGGAAGACATAAACAATCTGCCGGAAATAGCAGGGGGCCGGGGGTCTAACGAGATGGAGGAACTGATGGTAATCCAGGTTAGTCGGGAAGTGGTGTTAGGTAAATTAAATGGATTAAAGGCCGATAAATCCCCAGGGCCAGATAGGCTGCATCTCAGAGTGCTTAAGGAAGTAGCCTCAGAAATAGTGGATGCATTAGTGATAATTTTTCAAAACTCTTTAGATTCTGGAGTAGTTCCTGAGGATTGGAGGGTAGCTAATGTAACCCCACTTTATAAAAAGGGAGGGAGAGAGAAAACGGGGAGTTATAGACCAGTCAGCCTAACACCGGTAGTGGGGGAAATGCTAGAGTCAGTTATTAAACATGTGATAGCATCACATTTGGAAAGGGGTGAAATCATCGGACAAAGTCAGCATGGATTTATGAAAGGCAAATCATGCCTGACGAATCTTATAGAATTTTTCGAGCATGTAACTAGTAGAGTGGATAAGGGAGAACCAGTCGATGTGTTATATCTGGACCCCGTCTCTATTGGCAACCACCGCCTCAGCTAGAGAGTTGGGGCGGGCGTGGAGTACACCTGGGCTCACAACACACAACTAGTTATACAGCGAGCTGCAGAACAAATGGAGCAGGGAACAGCACAGCACATAAACAGAAGCTGGGAACAAAGAACTGCAGGCGCTGGTTAATACACACAAGGGCACTGTGTACCAAAGAATGCGACACGTATAATCCCCAAACCGAAACCATGGGTGAACCGTGAACTCCACTCCCAGGTGAAGCCCAGGTTTACTTTCGTTTAGACTAAACAATACAGCCGGGAAACAGTCCCTTCGGCCCAACATGTCCGCGCTGACCAACAATTGCCGTGCACTAAGACTATCCTACACACACTCGGGGCAATTTACAATTATATCAAGCCAATTAATCTACAAACATGTACGTCTTTGGAATATGGGGGAAACCGGAGCATCCGGAGAAAACCCACGCAGGTCACTAGGAGAGCGTGCAAACTCCGTCCGGACAGCACCCGTAGTCAGGTTCGAACCAGGGTCCCTGGCGGTGCAAGGCGTACTAGATGTCAGTCTCTAGTATGTCTCCTATGATGGAGATGGTGAGGTCCAGAAACGGTAGGGAGATGTCGGAGATAGTCCAAGTATATTTAAGACCAGGATGGAAATTGGTGGTAAAATGTATGAAGTTAGTGAGTGCTTCACCTCTCCCATTATAAATGAGGCTCTCACTAGGGCATCATCTGCATCCCGCAGCTCCGCTCTTGCTCCCCTCCCCCATTCGTAACAAGGACAGAATCCCCCTCGTTCTCACCTTCCACCCCATCAGCCAGCGTATCGAACAAATCATCCTCCAACATTTCCGTCGCCTCGAACGCGACCCGACTACTGGCCACATCTTCCAATCTCCTCCCCTTTCTGCGTTCCGCAGAGACCGTTCGCTCCGTAACTCCCTGGTCCACTCGTCCCTTCCTACCCAAACCACCCCACCCCCGGGCACTTTCCCCTGCAACCGCAGGAGATAGAAACATAGAAACATAGAAAATAGGTGCAGGAGTAGGCCATTCGGCCCTTCGAGCCTGCACCGCCATTCAATATGATCATGGCTGATCATTCAGTTCAGTAACCTGTACCTGCCTTTTCTCCATACCCCTGATCCCTTTAGCCACAAGGGCCACATCTAACTCTTAAATATAGCCAATGAACTGGCCTCAACTACCTTCTGTGGCAGAGAATTCCACAGACTCACCACTCTGTGTGAAGAAATGTTTTCTCATCTCGGTCCTAAAAGACTTCCCCTTATCCTTAAGTTGTGAGCCCTAGTTCTGGACTTCCCCAACATCCGAAACAGTCTGAAGAAGGGTCTCGACCCGAAACGTCACCCATTCCTTCTCTCTCGAGATGCTGCCTAACCTGCTGAGTTACTCCGGCATTTTGTGAATAAATCGGGAACAATCTTCCCGCATCTAGCCTCTCCAACCCCTTAAGAATTTTATATGTTTCGATAAGATCCCCCCTCAGTCTTCTAAATTCCAACAAGTATAAGCCTAGTCAATCCAGTCTTTCTTCATATGAAAGTCCTGCCATTCCAGGGATCAATCTGCTGAACTTTCGCTGTACTCCCTCTAAGGCTAGAATGTCTTTCCTTAGATTAGGAGACCAAAACTGTACACAATACTCCAGGTGCGGTCTCACCAAGGCCCTGTACAACTGCAGGCAGAACCTCCCTGCTCCTCTACTCAAATCCTCTTGCTGTGAATGCCAACATACCATTCGCTTTCTTCACTGTCTGCTGCACCTGCACGCTTGCTTTCAATGACTGGTGCACCATGACACTCAGGTCACGTTGCATCTCCCCTTTTCCTAATTGGCCGCCATTCAGGCAATACTCTGCTTTCCTGTTCTTGCCGCCAAAGTGGATAACCTCACATTTATCCACATTATATTGCATCTGCC
>NW_027603944.1:0-8000 GCF_053455715.1 Rhinoraja longicauda
CTAGGTGTCACTTGCGTGTTGGGGGATGGGGTCAGGTGTGTGCGGGGCTGGGGTTGAGGTGTATGTTGGTGGCATGGGATCAGGTTTGTGGCGGGGGTGGGGGTCAGTGGGTCAGACATGTGGGGGTCAGGTGATTGGGGAGCTGGGGATCAAGTGTATGGGGGACTGAGGGTCAGGTATTTGGGGACTGGAGGTGAGGTGTGTGTGGGGGTTGTGGTCAGGTGTGTGTGGGAGGTACTGGGGTTCAGTTGTGTGGGGGCTGGTGGTCATGTGTGTGCGGGGCTGGGGTTCAGGTGTGTGGGGAGCTGATGCGGTCCGGTGTGTGTACGTCTGTGGTCTGGTGTGTTGGTGGCAGAGTGGTAGCTTTTTGGGGGCTGAGGGGGTCAGGTGTTTGGGGCTCTGGGAGACAGTTGTGTGCGGGGCTGGGGTTCAGGTGTGTGGGGGGGGGCTGTGGTTCAGGAGTGTGGATGTAGCTCGAGGGCACGTGTGTGGGAGGCTGGGTGTCATGTGTGTCTGGCTACATGGGATCAGGGGTCAGGGTGTGGGAACTGCGGTTCAGATGTGTGGGGGCTGTGGGTCACATGTGTGCGTGGGGGATGGTGTCAGGTGTATGGGGGCTAGGTGTCAGCTGTGTGGGGTCTGGATGTCAGGTATGGGCGGGGCTGGGGGACAGACGTGTGGGACGGCTGGGTTCAGGTGTGTGCGGGGCTGGGGTTTAAGTGTGTCGGAGTGGTGGGGGACAGGTGTGTGGGGGGCTGAGGGGGTCAGGTGTGTGGAGGGCTGACGTCACGTTTGTTGGGGCTGGGTGTCATGTGTGTGTGGCTACTGGGGACCAGATGTCAGGTGTGTGGGGACTGGGGTTCAGGTGTGTGGGGGCTAGGTGTCACTTGTGTGTTGGGGATGGGGTCAGGTGTATGGGGGACTGGGGTCAGGTATGCAGGGGATGGAAATCAGGTGTGTGCGGGGCTGGGGTTGAGGTGTATGTTGGTGGCAGGGGATCAAGTTTGTGGCGGGGGTGGGGGTCAGGGGGTCAGACATGTGGGGGTCAGGGAGTCAGGTGATTGGGGGGCTGGGGATCAAGTGTGTGTGGTCTGAGGGTCAGGTATGTGGGGACTGGAGGTGAGGTGTGTGTGGGGGTTGTGGTCAGGTGTGTGTGGGGGTGGGGCTGACTGTCAGGTGCGTGGGGGCCAGGAGTCATGTGTCTGGGGGTCTGGGGGTCAGGTGAGTTGGGGTCTGGCGTGTGGGGAGGCTGCGGGTCAGTTATGTGCGGGGGCTGTGGGTCAGTGAGTCAGCTGCGTGGGGGGTGTGGGGGCCAGGTGTGTGATGGGGCTTTGGGTCTAATTTTGGGGGTTCAGTGGGTCAGATTTGGGCTGCTTGGGTTCAGGTATGTTGGGGCCTGTAGGGTCAGGTGTGTGGTGGTCTGGGGGTCAGGTGTGTGGGGGGCTTGCGCCCACGTGTGTGGGGGTCTGGTGGTCAGGTGTGTGGGAGGGCTGGGGTTCAGGTGTGTGGGGGGCTGGTGGTCATGTGTGTGCGGGGCTGGGGTTCAGGTGTGTTGGGAGCGGAGGCGGTCAGGTGTTTGTAGGGCTGTGGTCTGGTGTGTTGGTGGCAGAGTGTTAGCTTTTTGGGGGCTGAGGGGGTCAGGTGTGTGGGGCTCTGGGAGACAGGTGTGTGCGGGGCTGGGGTTCAGGTGCGTGGGGGGGCTGTGGTTCAGGAGTGTGGAGGTAGCTCGAGGGCACGTGTGTGGGAGGCTGGGTGTCATGTGTGTCTGGCTACATGGGATCAGGAGTCAGGAGTGTGGGGACTGCGGTTCAGATGTGTCGGGGGTTTTGGGTCACATGTGTGCGTGGGGGGTGGGTTCAGGTGTATGGGGGGCTAGGTGTCGGCTGTGTGGGGGGCTGGATGTCAGGTATGGGCGGGGCTGGGGGACAGGCGTTTGGGCCGGCTGGGTTCAGGTGTGTGCGGGGCTGGGGTTCAAGTGTGTCGGAGTGGTGGGGGACAGGTGTGTGGGGGGCTGAGGGGGTCAGGTGTATGGAGGACTGACGTCACGTGTGTTTGGGGCAGGTGTTCAGGTGTGTGTGGCTACTGGGGACCAGAGGTCAGGTGTGTGGGGGCTGGGGTTCAGGTGTGTGGGGGCTAGGTGTCACTTGTGTGTTGGGGATGGGGTCAGGTGTATGGGGGACTGGGGTCAGGTATGAAGGGGATGGAAATCAGGTGTGTGCGGGGCTGGGGTTGAGGTGTATGTTGGTGGCAGGGGATCAAGTTTGTGGCGGGGGTGGGGGTCAGGGGGTCAGAATGTACGGGTCAGGGAGTCAGGTGATTGGGGGCTGCGGATCAAGTGTGTGGGGGACTGAGGGTCAGGTATGTGGGGACTGGAGGTGAGGTGTGTGTGGGGGTTGTGGTCAGGTGTGTGTGGGGGTGTGGGGGCCAGGTGTGTGATGGGGCTTTGGGTCTAATTTTGGGGGTTCAGTGGGTCAGATTTGGGCTGCTTGGGTTCATGTATGTTGGGGGCTGTAGGGTCAGGTGTGTGGTGTTCTGGGGGTTAGGTGTGTGGGGGGCTTGCGCCCACGTGTGTGGGGGTCTGGTGGTCAGGTGTGTGGGAGGGCTGGGGTTCAGGTGTGTGGGGGGCTGGTGGTCATGTGTGTGCGGGGCTGGGGTTCAGGTGTATGGGGGGCTAGGTGTCAGCTGTGTGGGGGGTTGGATGTCAGGTATGGGCGGGGTTGGGGGACGGGCGTTTGGGCGGGCTGGGTTCAGGTGTGTGCGGGGCAGGGGTTCAACTGCGTTGGAGTGGTGGGGGACAGGTGTGTGGGGGGCTGAGGGGGTCAGGTGTGTGGAGGGCTGACGTCACGTGTGTTTGGGGCAGGTGTTCATGTGTGTGGGGGGCTGAGGGGTTCAGGTGTGTGGGGCGCTGAGGGGGTCATGTGTGTGGGAGGATGTGGGTTCAGGTGTATGCGGGGCTGGAGATCAGGTGTGTCGGAGGGGTGGGGTTTAGGGGTGTAGGGGGCTGAGGCGGTCAGGTGTGTGGGGGGCTGTGGATCAGGTGTGTGGGGACTGCGGGCCGGATTTGCAGGGTGCTGGAGGTCAGGTGTGTTGAGGTTCAGGTTTGTGGGGGTCTGGTTGTCAGTTGTGTGGGGGGATGGGGGTCTGGAGGTCAGGTGTGTACGGGGCTGGGGGTCAAGTGTGCGTGGGGACTGGGGTCAGGTATGTGGGGGACTGGAGGTGAGGTATGTTTGGAGAATGGGGTCTGGTGTGTGTGGGGGGGGGGTGGCTGTCAGGTGCGTGGGTGTCTGGGGATCAGGTGTGCGCGGGGCTGTGGGTCAGTGGGTCAGGTGTGTGAGTGGTGTGGGTACCAGGTGTGTGATGGTGCTTTGGGTCAAATGTTGGGCGGGTCTGTGTGTCAGATGTGTTAGGGGGCTGGAGTCAGGTTTGTGAGGGACTGGGGGTCAGGTATGTGGGGGTCTGGGGGGTCAGGTATGTGTGGGGAGCTGGGGGTCATGTGTGTGGGAGGCTGGTTTTCCAGTTTCTGGGGGGCTGGGGTTCAGGTGTTTGACGGGGCTGGTACAGGCGTGTGGGGGGCGGCTGGGGGGCACCCGTGTGGGGCACTGGGTGTCATGTGTGTGTGGCTACTGAGGTTCAGAGGTTAGGTGTGTGGGGCCTGGTGTTTAGGTGTGTGGGGGCTGGGTTCACGTGTGTGTGGGGGGATGTGGTCAGGTGTATGGGGGGCTGGGTTTCAGGTGTGGGGGCCTTTGGGTCAGCGGGTCAGATGGGTGAGGGTCATGGCGTCGGGTGAGTGGCCGGCTGGGGGTAGGTACGCAGGGGGCTGGGGGTGAGGTGTGTGTGGGGGTTGGGTCAGGTGTGTGTGTGGTGAGGGGGCTGGCTGTCAGGTGCGTTGGGGGGCTTGGGTCAGGTTTGTGGGCGGATGGGAGTCTGGTCTGTGTGCGGGGGCTGTGGGTCAGTGGGTCAGGTGTGTGAGGGGTGTGGGGGCCAGGTGTGTGATGGGGCTTTGGGTCAAATGATAGGGGGTGGTCAGTGGGTCAGATGTGTTGGGCGGCTGTGGATCTGGGGGTCAGGTGTGTGGGGGTTTGGGGGTCAGGTGTGTGTGAGGAGCAAGGGGTCATGGGAGGATGGGGGTCCGGTTTGTGGGGGTCAGGTGTGCGGGGCTGGGGTTCAGGTGTGTGGGAGGGGTGTGGGGCAGGTGTGTGGGGGGCTGAGGACATGTGCGTTGGGGGCAGGGGGGCAGGTGTGTGTGGGCTGGGGGTCAGCTATGTGGGGGGTGCCTGAGGGGGGTCAGTTGTTTGCGGCGCTGGGGTTCTGGTGTGTCGGAGGGGTGGGGTCAGGAGTGTGAGGGGCTGAGGGTGTCAGGTGTGTGGAGGGCTGACGTCAGGTGTGTTGGGGCAGAGGGTCAGGTGTGTGGGGCGGCTGGTTGTCAGGTGTGTGGGGGGCTTGGAGTCAGGTTTGTGGGGGATGGAGTTCAGCTATGTTGGGGGGCTGTGGGGTTCAGGTGTAAGGGGGCGGGGGTTCATTTGTGTGCGGGTCTGGAGTTCAGGTACGTCAGAGGGATGGGTGTCATGGTGTTGGGGGCTGGGAGTCAGGTGTGTGGGGGACTGGGTGTCAGGTGTTTGATTGGTTGGGCGTAAGTTGCTCCGGTGCGTGTGGGGGGCTGGTTGTCAGGTGTTTTGGGGGGGCTGTAGTTCAGGAGTGTGGGGGAGGGGAGGTCAGGTGATTGGGGGCCGGGGTTCAAGTGTGTGGGGGGACTGGGTGTCAGCTATGTGGGGGTCTGGAGGCGAGGTGTGTGTGGGGTTTGGGGTCAGTTGTGTGTGGGGGCTGGCTGTCATGTGCGTGGGAGCCAGGAGTAAGGTTTGTGGGTGGCTGGGGGCCAGATGTGTGGGGGTCTGGGGGTCCAATGTGTGGGGGGGCTGGGAGTCAGGTGTGTCGAAAGGGTGAGGGTCATGTGTGCGGGGGGCTGTGGGGGTCAGGTGTGTGGAGGGCTGACATAAATTGTGTTGGAGTAAGGGGGTCAGGTGTGTGGGGGCTGGGGGTCAGGTGTGTGGGGGGCTGGGAGTCAGGTGTGTGCGGACTGAGGGGGTCAGGTGTGTGGGGGACTGGGGGTCAGCTATGTGGGGGCGCTGAGTGGGTCAGGTGCGTGGGGGCCTGGGATTCAGGTGTGTGCGGGGCTGGACTTAAGGTGTGTCGGAGTAGTGGGGGTCAGGGGTTTGGGGAGATGAGGTGGTCAGTGGGACAGGTGTGTGAGGGGTGTGGGGGCCAAGTTTGCGATGGGGCTTTCGGTCAAATGTTAGGGGGGTTCATTGGATCAGATGTGTTGGGCAGCTGGGGATCTGGGGGGTCAGGTGGGTGGGGGTTTGGGGGTCAGGTGTATGTGGGGAGCAAGCGGTCATGTTTGTGGGAGGCTGGGGTCCGGTTTTTGGGGGGCTGGGGTTCAGGTGTGTGGCGGTGCTAAGGTTCAGGTGTGTGGTGAGTTAGATGGTCAGCTGCGTGCAGGGCTGGGGTTCAGGTGTGTGTGTGTGGGGGGGGTGTGGGCCAGGTGTGTGGGGGGCTGAGGTCATGTATGTTGGGGGCAGGGGATCAGGTGTGTGGGGGCTGGTGGTCAGCTATTTGGGGTGTTGTCTGAGGTGGTCAGTTGTGTGGGGGGCTGGAGTTCAGGTGTGTCGGAGGGGCGGTGGTCAGGGGTGTGGGGCGCTCGGTTGATCAGGTGTGTGGAGGGCTGAGTTCAGGTCTGTTGTGGGCAAGGTGTCAGGTGTGTGGGGGGCTGAGAGGGTCAGATCTGTGGGGGGGGCTTGGATTGAGGTGTGGGGGTTTGAGCTGGTCAGGTGTGGGGGGCTGTGGATCAGGTGTGTGCGTGGCTTGAGTTCAGGTGTGTGGGGGGCTGGGGTTTAGGTGTGTGGGGGGCTGGGGGCTGGTGGTCAGCTATGTGGGGGGGAGGTTGAGGGGTTCAGGTGACTGGGGGGCTGGGGTTCAGTTATGTGCGTGACTTGAGTTCAGGTGTGTGGGGGGCTGGGGTTTATGTGTGTGAGGGGCTGGGGGCTGGGTGACAAGTTGGTCAGCTGTGTGGGGGGCTGTGGGTCAGGTGTATGCGGGGCTGAGGGGGTCAGGTGAGTGGGGGGGCTGGGAGTCAGGTGTGTAGAGGGCTGGGTGTCAGGTGTGTCGGTGGGGCTGTGGTTGAGGAGTGTGTGGGTAGCTGGGGGGCACGTGTGTGGGACCTGGATGTCATGTGTGTGTGGCTACATGGGATCAGAGGTGAGATGTGTGGGGGTTTGTGGTTCAGCAGTGTGTGGGTGGCTGGGGGGCACATGTCTGAGAGGTTGGGTGTCATGTGTGTGTGGCTACATGGTTTCAGGGTTCAGGGGTGTGGGGACTGGGGTTCGGGTGTTTTGGGGCTGTGGGTCACATTTGTACGTGGGGGCTGGGGTCACGTGTTTGGGGGCTGGGAGTCAGCTGTGTGGGGGGCTGGAGAACAGGTATATGCGAAGCTGGGGGTCAGGCGTGTGGGACGGCTAGGGTTCAGGTGTGTGCGGGGCCGGGGTTGGTTCAAGTATGTCGGAAGGATGGAGGTCAGGTGTGTGGGAGGCTGAGGGGGTCCGGTGTGCGTAGAGCTGACGTCACGTGTGATGGGGCAGGTGATCAGGTTTGTGGGGGGGCTGAGGGTGTCAGGTGTGTGTGGGGGCTGGGATTCAAGTGTGTGGGGGCTCTGGGGGTCAGGTGTGTGGGGCGCTGTGGGGGTCAGGTGGATGGGGGCTTTGGGTTCAGGTGTATGCGAGGCTGGAGGTCAGGTGTGTCGGAGGGGTGGGGTTCAGGGGGTGTGACAAGTTGTTCAGGTGTGTGGAGAGCAATGGGGCAGGTGTGTGGGGGAGCTGGTTGTCAGGTGTGGGGGGGGCGTGAATCAGTCGTGTGGGGGGGGCGGCTGGGGGCAGGTGTGTGGGGGGCTGAGTGCCATGTGTGTGTGTTACTGGGGTTCAGAGGTCAGGTGTGTGGGACTGGAGTTCAGGTGTGTGGAGGCTGGGGTCACGTGTGTGTGGGGGGCTGGGGTCAGGTCTATGGGGGGCTGGGGGTCAGGTGTTTGGGGGCAGGGGGGCAGGTATGCAGGGGGCTGGAGGTCAGGTGTGTGTGGAGTTGGGGTTCAGGTTTTGGGGGGGCTGGTTGTAAGTTGTGTGGGGGGCTGGGGGTCAGGGTGTCAGGGAGTGGGGGGCTGGGGGTCATGTGTGCGGGGGGACTGGGGGTCAGGTATGTGGGGGACTGGAGGTGAGGTGTGTGTGGAGGTTGGGGTCAGGTGTGTGTGGGGGGGCTGGCTGTCAGGTGTGTGGGGGGCTGGGGATCAGGTTTGTGGGGGGGGGTGGGGTCAGGTGTGTTGGGGTCTGGGGATCAGGTGTGTGCGGGGGCTGTGGGTCAGTGGGTCAGGTGTGTGAGGGTTCTGGGGGCCAGGTGTGTGATGGGGCTTTGGGTCAAATGTTGGGCGGGTCAGCGGGTCAGATGTGTTGGGCGGCTGGGGGTCAGGTTTGTTAGGGCCAGGGGGTCAGGTGTGTGGGGGTCTGGGGTCAGTTTTGTGTGGGGAGCTGGGGGTCATGTGTGTGGGAGGCTGGTGATCCGGGTTCTCGGAGGCTGGGGTTCAGGTGTCTGGGTGGGCTCAGAGTCAGGTGTGCTGGTGGTAAGGGGGTCAGCTGTGGGCGGTGATGGGGTTCAGGTGTGTGGTAGAGGTGGTGGTCAGAGGAGAGGGGGGCTGAGGGGGTCAGGTTTTTGGAGGGCTAAGGTCAGGTGCGTTGAGGGTTGGAGTTCAGGTGTGTGCGGGGCAGGAGTTGAGGTGTTTGCGGGGCTGGAGTTCACGTGTGTGGGGGCTGAGGAACAGGTTTCCGGTGGTCTGGGTGACAAGTAGTTCAGGTGTGTGGGGAGTAGTTGGTTAGGTGCGTGGCGGGTTGAGGGGGTCAGGTGTGTGACGGGACTGGTTGTCAGGTGTGTGGGGGGCTGGATCAGGCGTGTAGGGGGGCGGCTGG
>NW_027603945.1:0-8000 GCF_053455715.1 Rhinoraja longicauda
ATCAAGGACAGAGATTCACCCTTTGATTAGACTAATTTAGAGATAAGGTGCAGGAACAGGCCCTTCGGCCCGTCGAGTCCGCACCGACCAGCGATCCAGTGACTGAACTAAGTGAGTCCTTTTACGACTTAATCTTTTATGGTTTAATTTAGTTTAGATTAGTTTATTGTCACGTGTAACGAGGTACCAGTTGAAAGCTTTTGTTGCGCGCTAACCAGTCAGCGGAAAGACAATCCATGATTACAATTGTCCACAGCGTACAGAGACATGATAAAGGGGATAACGTCTTTAAGTAAATTACAGACCTACTGTTTATTGATCAAGTTAATCACTAAACAAATATAAAATAATGCTTGTATTTGGACAGGAAGCATCCGTGATGGAAAAACACAGTGGACCAGTCTGGCCAACATCCACACGGCTCACATCAGCTTTCACATTTCCAAGGTATGCCTCTATGAGTTGAGTGTGGTGTTTACGGGCGGTTTAGTGGGACGTCATTGTTCTGTTGACAGGACAGATGACAATTAAACGTTCCTGACTCCTGTATTTGTGCCACCACCCATGCAGCTGCATTCCTGCCCTGAGTTATTGCGGTCATTCTTCCTTTTGTAATTATTTATATCTAACATTTTGTGTTCCTGATGGTTTATGTATTATGTAATTTCTGGTAGCTGAGTGATTTCATTTTGCAGACTTGGAATTTATGCCCGAGGGGTCATAGAGTCATTGCATAATCCAGCACGGAAACAGGCCATTCGGCCCAATGCTCCCATCCTGACCAACATGCCCCATCTAATGTAGTCCCACCTGCCCGCCTTTGGCCCACATCCCTCTAAACCTGTCCCATAGATCTGTTCAAGTGTCTATTAAATGCTGTTATTGTGGAATTGCAATTAAAGATTTAAACTATACAACAGAGAGCCAATGAGGGGGTGGGGATGAGTGAGTCTGTGACTCTCTGTGTCTCTACAGCTGGTCAGTTCCCTCCACAATGGACCACTGACCACTATCCACCTCATCGGGGACCCTGGCACTCTCCTTGATCGCACTTTGCTGCCTTTACCTCGCACTAAATGTTACTCCCTTATCATGTATCTGTGCACTGTAAATGGATCCATTGTAATCATGTGTTGTCTTATATTTGTTGCACAATTTTTTTCTTTTAATATTTTTATGGGTAGTTTAGATCTGCAGCGTGGAAACTGGCCCTTCGGCCCACCGAGTCCGCACTGACCAGCGATCACCAGTACACTAGATCTGTTCTCAAGATTCTTTCCCACTATTATCAGACTAATGAACAATCCTCCCATAAGCGAGGGTACAGTTCCGATCTTCCAGCCTACCTCATTGCTGCCCTTGCACTTTTTCTCTGTAACTGTAACACTATGACCCTGTAACAGTATGTTCTGCACGCTGGTGTTTCTCTCTGTGCACTACCTGCTGTACTTGTGCCAGGCGTGATTGCACTTATCTACAAAGACTTGACTGGATTACATGCAAAGTTTTACACTCTTTCTCAGCACAAGTGACAAAAATCAAGAGCCAATCAAAAATGTGTGGAGGGCCTGCGATTTGATGCAATGTTCAGTGAAACGTCACAGAGTCACAGCCCAGTGGGATGAAAGTTGATCTCTCTCACTTCAGGTAGCCCCGGCATTCCCTCTCTCCCTCCCCCACCCAAGTCGCACCAGCTTCTCGTTCTCACCCAACAAACAGCCAACAACGGCCTGTTTCCTTTATCATCGTTACTTTATGCATCTTTCATTCATTGTTCTTTATCTCTCTACATCACCATCTATATCTCTCGTTTCCCTTATCCCTAACCAGTCTGAAGAAGGGTCTCGACCCAAAACGTCACCCATTCCTTCTCCACTGAGATGCTGCCTGTCCCGCTCAGTTACTCCAGCGTTTTGTGTCTATCTTAGATCCACTGTGAACATGTATCCCCTCGGCCTCCATTCCCTGCATATTCAGGTGCCTATCTAAAAGCCTCAAACACTAGAACCAGGGGCCACAGTCCAGAACCAGGGGCCATGGTCCAGAACCAGGGGCCACAGTCCAGAACCAGGGGCCATGGTCCAGAACCAGGGGCCACAGTTTAAGAATAAGGGGTTGGCCATTTAGGACTGAGATGAGGGAAAACTTTTTCACCCAGAGAGTTGTGAATGTGTGGGATTCTCTGCCACAG
This sequence comes from Rhinoraja longicauda, assembly GCF_053455715.1. Classification (NCBI taxonomy): domain Eukaryota; kingdom Metazoa; phylum Chordata; class Chondrichthyes; order Rajiformes; family Arhynchobatidae; genus Rhinoraja; species Rhinoraja longicauda. The sequence goes on from NW_027603945.1 coordinate 2,192, forward strand.
AAGGCAGTGGAGGCCAATTCACTGGATGTTTTCAAGAGAAAGTGCACTTTATTTCATTTAGGTCTAATGAAGGTGACCTATATTAGATAATAGTTATAAAGTGAAAGAGATGTTTCCCCTCGGCTTGCCAGAGAGTTATTTACAGACAGTTCCTGGGGAACCTGTTCTGAGGATTTCACTGAAGTTATGTAACTGCTCGTTATACAATTGTCAGCTATTCCACTAATGCTACTTTTATTGACTTTTGTCTAAAACGTTATACATTCATAAGTTCATAATGATAGGGGCAGAATCAGGCCATTCAGCCCATCAGCTCCACACATCACCTTTAAACACTGCCCCGCTCACCTTAAATGTAGTTGAGTTTATTATTGTCCTGTGTGCTGAGGTACAGTGTGAAGCTTTGTGTTGTGTTCTATCCTGTCAGTGGAAAGACTCTACATGACTACAGTCGAGCTGACCACAGTGTACAGATACAGGATGAAGTGAATAATGTTTAGTGCAAGGTGAAGTTCAGCAAAGTCTGATCATAGATAGTGCGAGGGTCTCCAATGAAGTAACTGGGAAGGTCACGAGTTGGCGGTAGGATGGTTCAGTTGCCTGACAACAGGTTTAGAGGGGTATGGGCCAAACACAGGCAGGTGGGACTAGTGTAGATGGGGCATGTTGGTCGGTGTGGGCAGGTGGGACTAGTGTAGATGTGGCATGTTGGTCGGTGTGGGCAGGTGGGACTAGTGTAGATGTGGCATGTTGGTCGGCGTGGGCAAGTTGGGCTGAAGGGCCTGTTTCCGCGCTGAGTGACTCTATGACACTCACCCTCTGCACAGCTGGGCAGATGTTCCACATCTCCAAGCTCACCCTGCCACCCAAACCCCCCAGACCGAGCACATCTGGCAAACCTTTGCCTCACCCTGCCCTGCTCAATGACAACCGTGCAGTTACACAGGGAAACAGCTGGAGAACTGCTGGCCAATATAAAATAGCTGGCCAGAGGGTGACAACTGGCCAAAGATAGGCAGCTGGACAAAGGGGAACATCTGGCCTGAGGGGGAATAGCTGGACAGAGGAAAGCAGCTGGACAAAGGGGAACAGCTGGATAAAGAGAAACATCTGGACAAAGGGGAACAGGTGGATAAAGAGAAACATCTGGGCAAAGGGGAACAGCTGGATAAAGAGAAACATCTGGACAAAGGGGAACAGGTGGATAAAGAGAAACATCTGGACAAAGGGGAACAGCTGGACAATGGAGGGGAAACAGATGGCCAGAGGTGCGGTCAAGCAACGGCCAGCTGCTGTCCGGGTAGCCAGAGCCGGGCTGATGATGCACATCTGGGCATGGATGCACAGCTGGGTGGGAGGTTGGGAGAGGCCCGGGGTCTCCCGTTCCCCGGCATCGGTGGGAAAGACAACAATGTGTTTTGCTAAAGGGGGAAATAGAAAGATTGAGCGACGTTGTTGCTGTGACCTGCGGCAGGTGAGGGGTTGATGATGCGAGACTGTGCAGGAAATGCAAGATGCCTCTGCAGGGCGGGGTGACGAGTCCGCCGCTGCACACCTGTATTTAAGGCACCTCTGGAAACATCTCGGCACATCTGCAGACACAGCAAGACAGCATCTGCCTCCCTGCACCTGTCCTCTCTCGCTCTCTCTCTCTCTCTCCGGCTCAGGTGAGTTGTTCTGTGCATTGACGTCGGGGCTGGAGGAAGCGAGCCAGTGAAACGTTCACCCTCTTCTCTCTCCACAGACGCTGCCCGACCCGCTGAGTAACGCTGCCCCGGCTGCCTTTTGTTTTCTATTTCAGATCGCTTCGTCTAACTAACTGTTCACGTCCTGTTCTCCACCTGACACGAGGGGCACGAATAAACAAACAAACCCCCCATAAACCAACTGACGCAGACGCGAGGAACTGCAGATGCTGCAATCTGGAGCAAAAGGCAGAGTGCTGGAGGAACTCAGCGGATCGAGCAGCGTCTGTGGATGGAATGGACAGACGATATGTTTTGGACGGAACCTTCTCCATTCCCTCCACAGACGCTGCCCGACCCCGCTGGGTTTCTCCAGCACTTTGTCTGTTGCTTCGGATTGCAGCATCTGCAGTTCTTTGTGTCACGGGAATATAGGGGTGGGGGGTGTGGGGTGTAGGTGTGGGGGTGGGTTGTAGGTGTGGGGGGGGGGGGTTTAGGGGATTGGATTCTGTAAGTTGCCCCTAGTGTGTGTGGGAAAGAACGAGTGTGCGTGTGATCGCTGGTCGGAGCGGACTGGGTGGGCTGAAGGGCCTGTTTCTGTGCTGTATCTGGACACTAGACTGAGCTACGCTAGTGTGGGGGTGATGGGTGGCCGCTATGGTCTGGGGGGGGCTGTGGTCTGGGGGGGTGCTGTGGTCTGGGGTGGGGGGTCTGTTTCCGCGGTGTGTCTCTACTCTAACGTTGCGCTGTTTTCCGGGGGAGGGGGTCTCTAGTTCCTCCACTGACCGTGAGGGTCCCGTGTGTGTTGCAGGTTCCCCGCAGTTCCACCATGCATGGTCTCAGTGTAGTCTACATCATGGTGGCGGTCCTGGCCTCTCAGCCGCTGACCGCCCAGGGCAGGAGGATGCGCTTTGGTCAGTGCGAGGTGACCGCCAGCCTGGACCAGATCCAACAAGCCTTCCTGGAGATCAAGCAGGCCATCGTAAGTACAGAACACAACCAATGGCGCCCCCACCACTGGCCAACCAGTCCACTGGCAAAACTAACCACTCCGCTCCGATTATGTGTCCACAGCAAGCGGAAGATGCGACCGATGATGTGCGGCTTCTCACCAGATCCCTCTTCCAAACCATTGAGGTGCGCCATTGACCGGCTGTTAGTTTAATCTAGTTTGTTGTCACGTGTATTGAGGTACAGTGAAAAGCTGTTGTTCCCGGCTGACCAGTCAGCGGAAAGACGATACACGATCACAATCAAACCGAGCAGAGTGTCCAGATACAGGATAACGGCAATAATGTTTGTGGAAGTTAAAGTCCAGAAAAGATGGATCAAAGATGGATCAAAGATGGTCCCAGCGTCTACGGGGAGGGGAGGGGATGTTCCTCACACTGAGGGGGGTCCCGGACAATACAGCCCACCCCTCCCTCCCTGACACACGGGCCAACCGGAGGGGCACCTTCAGCAACAGACTGGTCCCACCGAGATACAGCACACAACGACACACGAGATGCTTCATCCCTGTGGATATCAGACTGTTCAACCCCTCCCCCTCCTGTTCAACCCCCCCCCCCCTCCAACCCCCCACCCCCCCCCCAATCATTGCCCACCCCCAATCCTTTCCACGTCACTGTAGTTCCATGTTTGGTGTACCTTGTGTTGATGGCGGCTGGCAGATCAGTTTCCCTCCTGGGATAAATAAAGTCCCACCGTGTGGTCCGGTGTCCAACGAGGTAGATGGTGGCGACCAGATCGGCGCAGCTACCTGGGTCTCGGTGCACATGGCAGTAATAAGCGTGCATGTGAACACTGGCAGCGTGTTGGTGCATTGTGAGTGTGTGTGTGTGTGTGTGAGTGTGTGTGTGTGTGTGTGAGTGTGAGTGTGTGTGAGTGTGTGCTGTGCTATTGAGGGCGTGCAGCGTAGGGTTACTAGGTTAATTCCCGGAATGGGGGGACTGTCATATGTTGAAAGACTGGAGCGATGAGAGGAGATCTTATCGAAACGTCTAAGATTATTAAGGGGTTGGACACGTTAGAGGCAGGAAACATGTTCCCAATGTTGGGGGAGTCCAGAACCAGGGGCCACAGTTTAAGAATAAGGGGTAGGCCGTTTAGAACTGAGATGAGGAAAAACCTTTTCAGTCAGAGAGTTGTGAATCTGTGGAATTCTCTGCCTCAGAAGGCAGTGGAGGCCAATTCTCTGAATGCATTCAAGAGAGAGCTAGATAGAGCTCTTAAGGATAGCGGAGTCAGGGGGTATGGGGAGAAGGCAGGAACGGGGTACGGATTGAGAATGATCAGCCATGATCACATTGAATGGCGGTGCTGGTTCGAAGGGCCGAATGGCCTCCTCCTACACCTATTGTCTATTGGGAGAGTGCCAGGCCTCTCACTCTGCTTGTTGTGTTGTGCTGTGCTGTGCCGAGCCGTGCTGTGCCGTGCTGTGCCAGGCCTCTCACTCTGCTTGTTGTCCTGTCCAGGCCCAGGAGAGTTGCTGCTTTCTGCGCCACATGTTGCGGTTCTATGTGGAGACGGTGTTCAGACACCACACACCGTCCAGCCCGCTGATGGAGAGAAGGACCAGCAGCCTCGCCAACTACTTCCTCAGCATCAAGATCCTGCTGCGACAATGTGTAAGTGGCCAGAGCAACAGAATCAGGCCACTCGGCCCATCCAGTCTGTGCTCCGCTCCACACGGCTGATCTATCTTTCCCTCCCAACCCCATTCTCCTGCCTTCTCCCCTAACCTTTGATGCCCGCACTAATTACCACCCAGTCCAGCTCTGCTTTAACCCGGCCACTGACTAGTCTGGTTTCACTATTGGCCATGACCTGAGTATACTCACGGGCGGCTGGCACTGAACGGGTTAAAACTACCCACTGACTTGTCCTCCACCGCCGTCTGTGGCGATGAGTCCCACAGATTCACCCCCTGCCAAGGTTGCCGGCAATACCCGGGACCATTCACGGCGACACGGTGGCGCAGCGGGTAGAACTGCTGCCTCACAGCGCCAGAGACCCGGCTTCCATCCTGACCCCGAGTGCTGTCTGTGTGGAGTTTGCACCTTCTCCCTGTGACCCGCGTGGGTTTCCACCGGGCGCTCCGGTTTCCTCCCACATCCCAAAGACGTGCGGATTTGTCGGTTAATCGGCCCTGTTGTAAATTGTCGCTGGTGTGTAGGATAGTGCTATTGTGTGTGGGACCAGCGATCCATGTACACACTGGCTCTATCCCACACACCAGCAACAATTTACAACTTTACTGAAGCCAATTAGCCCACAGACCTCTACATCTTTGGAGTGTGGGAGGAAACTGGAGCACCCGGAGAAAACCCACGCGGTCACAGGGAGAAGGTGCAACACAAACAATATTCAGCATCAACCCCGTGTCTCTGGCGCTGTGAGGCAGCAACTCTACCTCGGCGCCACCGTGCCGCCCCAGAGATGCCTTTAGAGATACAGCATGGAAACAGGCCCTTCGGCCCATCGAGTCCATGCTGCCCCCTCGGTGATGCGCTGCGGTTGTTCCCCACGTTGTGCCATTGGCTGTTGTTGTGAGTGTTTGCCCTGGGTCTCACCGCGTTTCTTTGCCCTGCAGCACGATGAGCTGAAGTGTCACTGCGCGGAGGCAACCAGGGAGAAGGTCAAGCTGATCCAAGACGCCTTCGAGAAGGTAGGTTGTCCCGACTGACATCCACTCACACAACCAACACGGGTCATGCTTTTTAGTTTTAGTTTTAGAGAAACAGCGCGGAAACAGGCCCTTCGGCCCAATGAGTCCGCAATCCCCACACACTAAAACTATCCCCCACACACGAGGGACAGTTTACACACACACCAAGACAATTAACTTACACACCTGTGAACTACAAACTGAAGATCTAGGAGAAACCCACGCAGGTCCCGGGGAGAAGGTATAAACAGCGCCCGTAGTCGGGATGGAACCCGGGTCCCCGGCGCTGCAAGCGCTGTAAGGCAGCAACTCTACCGCTGAGCCACCGCGGCCCGGGTGTGTTTTCAGTTTTAGAATACAGGAAGGAAACAGGCCCTTCGGGCCCACCCAGCCCGTGCCGATCAATGATCACCCCCATCTCACCAGGGAAGAGATATTGGTGGGGTTATTATTT
>NW_027603946.1:0-8000 GCF_053455715.1 Rhinoraja longicauda
TCCTCACAGTTCAAACACTTCTCACAGCTCAGTCCATCCTCACAGCTCAGTCCATCCTCACAGCGTAAACCCTCCTCACAGCTCGGACACTCCTCAACACTCAGTTCCTCCTCACTACTCGGACCCTTCTCTTGTCGGTCCTCTCAGTCCCTCAAAACTCAGAACCGTCTCTCACTCAGATCCTCATTTCCTTCCCCTTGGGCCATCCTCACTCAACATCTACCCTATAGGCCTCTATCTACCCCTCATAGCCCCCTTCCTTCCCCTCACACTCTTCCATTCTCCATTTTTTCTCCATTTACTCTTCACTTTCCTTCAGAACTTCTCAACTCAGATCCTCCCTCCCTCCCTCCCTCCCACACAGAACCTCTTCTCCTCAGTCCCTCACAATTCAGACCCTTCTTGCCTCAATCCCTCACAACTTAGAACCTTTTCCAGCGGGGCCCCTCGCAACTCAAACCCTCCTCACAACTCACACCCCCTCACAACCCCGACCCTCCTCACAACCCCGACCCCCCTCACAACCCGACCCCCCTCACAACCCCGACCCCCCTCACAACCCCGACCCTCCTCACGACCCCGACCCCCCTCACAACCCCGACCCCCCTCACAACCCCGACCCCCCTCACAACCCCGACCCCCCTCACAACCCCGACCCCCCTCACAACCCCGACCCCCCTCACGACCCCGACCCCCCTCACGACCCCGACCCCCTCACGACCCCGACCCTCACGACCCCGACCCTCACGACCCCTCACCCCCTCACATTCCCGAATCCCTCACAACCCAGACCCTCACAACCCCGACCCCCTCACAACCCCGACCCCCTCACAACCCCGACCCCCCTCACAACCCCGACCCCCCCTCACAACCCCGACCCCCCTCACAGCCCCGACCCCCCTCACAGCCCCGACCCCCCTCACAGCCCCGACCCCCCCTCACAGCCCCGACCCCCCCTCACAACTCGGACCCCCTCACAGCCCCGACCCCCCTCACAACCCCGACCCCCCCTCACAACTCAGACCCCCCCTCACAACTCAGACCCCCCCCTCACAACTCAGACCCCCCTCACAACCCAGACCCCCCTCACAACCCCGACCCCCCTCACAACCCCGACCCCCCTCACAACCCCGACCCCCCTCACAACCCCGACCCCCCTCACAACCCCGACCCCCCTCACAACCCCGACCCCCCTCACAACCCCGACCCCCCTCACAACCCCGACCCCCCTCACAACCCCGACCCCCCCTCACAACCCCGACACACCTCACAACCCAGACCCCCCTCACAACCCAGACCCCCTTCACAACCCCGACCCCCCTCACAACCCCGACCCCCCTCACAACCCCGACCCCCCTCACAACCCCGACCCCCCTCACAACTCAGACCCCCCTCACAACCCCGACCCCCCCTCACAACCCCGACCCCCCCTCACAACCCCGACGACCCCCCTCACAACACAGACCCCCCTCACAACCCCGACCCCCCTCACAACCCCGACCCCCCTCACAACCCCGACCCCCCTCACAACCCCGACCCCCCTCACAACCCCGACCCCCCTCACAACCCCGACCCCCCTCACAACCCCGACCCCCCCTCACAACCCCGACCCCCCTCACAACCCCGACCCCCCTCACAACCCCGACCCCCCTCACAACTCAGACACCCCTCACAACACAGACCCCCCTCACAACACAAACCCCCCTCACAACTCAGACCCCCCTCACAACACAGACCCCCCTCACAACAGACCCCCCTCACAACCCAGACCCCCCTCACAACCCAGACCCTCCTCACAACCCCGACCCCCTCACAACCCCGACCCCCTCACAACCCCGACCCCCCTCACAACCCCGACCCCCTCACAACCCGACCCCCCTCACAACCCCGACCCCCCTCACAACCCCGACCCCCCTCACAACCCCGACCCCCCCCCCCCCCCTCACAACCCCGACCCCCCTCACAACCCCGACCCCCCTCACAACCCCGACCCCCCTCACAACCCCGACCCCCCTCACAACCCCCGAACCCCCTCACAACCCCGACCCCCCTCACAACCCCGACCCCCCTCACAACCCCGACCCCCCTCACAACCCCGACCCCCCTCACAACCCCGACCCCCCTCACAACCCCGACCCCCCTCACAACCCCGACCCCCCTCACAACCCCGACCCCCCTCACAACCCCGACCCCCCTCACAACCCCGACCCCCCTCACAACCCCGACCCCCCTCACAACCCCGACCCCCCTCACAACCCCGACCCCCCTCACAACCCCGACCCCCCTCACAACCCCGACCCCCCTCACAACCCCGACCCCCCTCACAACCCCGACCCCCCTCACAACCCCGACCCCCCTCACAACCCCGACCCCCCTCACAACCCAGACACCCCTCACAACCCCGACCCCCTCACAACCCAGACCCCCCTCACAACCCCGACCCCCTCACAACCCAGACCCCCTCACAACCAGACCCCCCTCACAACTCAGACCCCCCTCACAACTCAGACCCCCCTCACAACTCAGACCCCCCTCACAACTCAGACCCCCCTCACAACCCCGACCCCCCTCACAACCCCGACCCCCCTCACAACCCCGACCCCCCTCACAACCCCGACCCCCCTCACAACCCCGACCCCCCTCACAACCCCGACCCCCCTCACAACCCCGACCCCCCTCACAACCCCGACCCCCCTCACAACCCCGACCCCCCTCACAACCCCGACCCCCCTCACAACCCCGACCCCCCTCACAACCCCGACCCCCCTCACAACCCCGACCCCCCTCACAACCCCGACCCCCCTCACAACCCCGACCCCCCTCACAACCCCGACCCCCCTCACAACCCCGACCCCCCTCACAACCCCGACCCCCCTCACAACCCCGACCCCCCTCACAACCCCGACCCCCCTCACAACCCAGACACCCCTCACAACCCCGACCCCCCTCACAACCCAGACCCCCCTCACAACCCAGACCCCCCTCACAACCCAGACCCCCCTCACAACCCAGACCCCCCTCACAACCCCGACCCCCTCACAACCCGACCCCCTCACAACCCAGACCCCCCTCACAACCCAGACCCCCCTCACAACTCAGACCCCCCTCACAACTCAGACCCCCCCTCACAACCCCGACCCCCCTCACAACCCCGACCCCCCTCACAACCCCGACCCCCCTCACAACCCCGACCCCCCTCACAACCCCGACCCCCCTCACAACCCCGACCCCCCTCACAACCCCGACCCCCCTCACAACCCCGACCCCCCTCACAACCCCGACCCCCCTCACAACCCCGACCCCCCTCACAACCCCGACCCCCCTCACAACCCCGACCCCCCTCACAACCCCGACCCCCCTCACAACACAGACCCCCCTCACAGCCCCGACCCCCCTCACAACACAGACCCCCCTCACAACACAGACCCCCCTCACAACACAGACCCCCCTCACAACACAGACCCCCCTCATAACTCGGATCTTCCTCCCCTCGGTCCCTCACGACTCAGACCCACTTCTCCTCAGCCTCTCACAGGTCTGACCCCCCTCCTCTATCCCTCACAACACAGTCCCTCCCTCCCTCTCTCTCCCCCTCAGGCTGTGAGACCCTCCCCTCTCCCCATCAAACCCTCATTCCTTCCCCTCAGTCTACCCCGTCCCTCCTCCTTTCCTCTCCATTTACTCTCCTCACCTCCCCTCACAACTCAACTCAGCCCCTCCCCCTCGGTCCCTCACAACTCAGCCCCTCCCCCCTCGGCCCCCCACAACTCAGCCCCTCCCCCCTCGGCCCCTCACAACTCAGCCCCTCCCCCCTCGGTCCCTCACAACTCAGCCCCTCCCCCCTCGGTCCCCCACAACTCAGCCCCTCCCCCCTCGGTCCCTCACAAACTCAGCCCCTCCCCCCTCGGTCCCTCACAACTCAGCCCCTCCCCCCTCTGTCCCTCACAACTCAGCCCCTCCCCCCTCTGTCCCTCACAACTCAGCCCCTCCCCTCGGTCCCTCACAACTCAGCCCCTCCCCCCTCTGTCCCTCACAACTCAGCCCCTCCCCCCTCTGTCCCTCACAACTCAGCCCCTCCCCCTCGGTCCCTCACAGCTCAGCCCCTCCCCCTCGGTCCCTCACAGCTCAGCCCCTCCCCCTCGGTCCCTCACAACTCAGCCCCTCCCCCCTCGGTCCCTCACAACTCAGCCCCTCCCCCCTCGGTCCCTCACAACTCAGGACGCCCCAACCGCACGCGCACGCGCACTCTCTCTCTCTCGCGCGCGGAGCCGGGAGCGTCGCCCTCGCGCGGTGACGGTTGGGGAAGCAGCGGGACGCGGTGCGCAGGCGCACTGTCTCCAGCCGGCCGCGGGGCGCAGGCGCTGTGTTTCCAACCGGCGCGGGGACACCTCTGCGCGTGCGCTACTTTTCCAACCGTCACCGCGCGAGAAGTCTTGTCCTGCGGCATGATGGGAACCGCACTTGTATTGATTGTCCCAGCGCGGCGGTGAGCTTCACTCCCAGATATAATGGCGGGCCGGGCCGGGCCGGGCCGGGTGGCGGTGAGCTTCACTCCCAGATATAATGGCGGGCCGGGCCCGGGCCGGGCCGGGTGGCGGTGAGCTTCACTCCCAGATATAATGGCGGGCCGGGCCGGGCCGGGCCGGGTGGCGGTGAGCTTCACTCCCAGATATAATGGCGGGCCGGGCCGGGCCGGGCCGGGCCGGGTGGCGGTGAGCTTCACTCCCAGATATAATGGCGGGCCGGGCCGGGCCGGGTGGCGGTGAGCTTCACTCCCAGATATAATGGCGGGCCGGGCCGGGCCGGGTGGGCCGGGTGGCGGTGAGCTTCACTCCCAGATATAATGGCCGGTGGCGGTGAGCTTCACTCCCAGATATAATGGCGGGCCGGGCCGGGCCGGGCCGGGTGGCGGTGAGCTTCACTCCCAGATATAATGGCGGGCCGGGCCGGGCCGGGTGGCGGTGAGCTTCACTCCCAGATATAATGGCGGGCCGGGCCGGGCCGGGTGGCGGTGAGCTTCACTCCCAGATATAATGGCGGGCGTGCGGAAGGGGCGGTGGGAATGACGGGCGCCAATGCCTTGGATTGGTGGTTGTGGGGTCGAGAGACCGCTTTGGACTGGCTGGTGGTGGTGGGGTGGGGTCGAGAGACCGCTTTGGACTGGCTGGTGGTGGTGGGGTGGGGTCGAGAGACCGCTTTGGACTGGCTGGTGGTGGTGGTGGTGGGGTCGAGAGACCGCTTTGGACTGGCTGGTGGTGGTGGGGTGGGGTCGAGAGACCGCTTTGGACTGGCTGGTGGTGGTGGGGTGGGGTCGAGAGACCGCTTTGGACTGGCTGGTGGTGGTGGGGTGGGGTGGGGTCGAGAGACCGCTTTGGACTGGCTGGTGGTGGTGGGGTGGGGCCGAGAGACCGCTTTGGACTGGCTGGTGGTGGTGGGGTGGGGTCGAGAGACCGCTTTGGACTGGCTGGTCCCTTGCCGGCTGCACAAACTGCCGCCCAATCTCAGGCTCATCACCAAGCAGCGGCCAACGGCCTCTGAGTTTAGGCTGGCACTTTCGTCCTGCTGTTCATCGTCATCGCCTGACCGCATGAATGTGTGACTGTTGGTGTTGGGACCTGTAATCTACCCCCCCCCCCCCCCCCTCATCATGGGAAGACCGTACAAGGGATGGGTCTTGTTCCGTGAATATAACATTCGCGGATTTGCAGAGACCAGTGTCTGTAAGGTGTGGGGGGGGGGGGGGCATGCATCAATTCAGCTGAGCTGCCTTGACGGCTACAATGGGAGAGAGTCGCTCTAGGCCACATTTAGGAGAAGCAGGACCCCCCCCCCCCCAGTGCAGCTGCATTGCGTTGGCTCAACCAGTTGACGCTGGGAGAGGCGGTCGTGCATTGCGATGTGGCAAATTGCATCAACATCCGTGGGCTGTTTTGGGAAATAAATGTCCTGCATTGGAGTGGACAAATTGCATTGGTGCTGCATCAGACTGACCAAGGTGGCACTTAGCACCGAGCTGCATTGGTGTGGGCTTTCTGAACTAAAGGCATTGAGACAGTACAATTGAACTTGCTGCAACTGCGCTGGATTAGTAAGCTGACATTATGTTAGCGGACTGGTCCTGAGCTGCATTGATGTGATTGCTCTGCTGTGGAAGCTGGGCTGCATTGAGTGTAATGGCACTGAAGAGATGTACCACTGGAGATGTACCACTCGGCCGTACCGTTGGCAATCGCCCAGGAGTTGGTATACATTCGGACTGGAGTATTGTCGTTGGACAAGGGAAGGGTGGCCGCCACAAGCTCGGCCATTTGACTCGAGCCACCAGAGCCATCACATGGACTCGTTTATCCTCATACGCACTCGCAAACCCCGTGTACACAGCAGAGCACACGGCCGGATCGTATCCTGATGTTCACCTGGCACCGTTCGAGACTGGAGTTCTCTGTTCTGGAAGGGCGCCCGACATGCTCTTTTATGGCGTTTCTCGTCTATTCAGACCGCGCATACCCCCTCCCGTGAGCCAGTCATAAGCCCGTTGGGCGCAACATTTCTTATCTTTATGTGTTACCACTTTCTGTAGACTTGGGCCTAAAGGTCGCTCTGTACATTGCATTTGAAATGACCGTGTTTCATCCTGGGGAATATTGCAGAAAAGAAAGGCTTTGGGGGGGGGGGGGGGCAATGCAGAGTTTGTCAAAGTGGTGTATTGTGTTCAATTTTGGTCACCCTGTTGCAAGCTGTAAAAAGTGCAGAGAAGATGGAGGATGTTTCAGTTTCATTCATTTTTTAGTTTTAGCAATGTAGCATGGAAACGGATCCCTCAGCCTAGCTAGTTCATTCAATCATTGATCACCGGTTCTCACTGGTTCCATGTTTTCCCACTTTCACATCCATTCCCGACACTCCAATAGCAATTTTACAGATCCCAATTCATCTACACACTTGTACATTTTGGGCAATATTTCAGAAAACGGGTAAACCCACACAGTTACAGTGAGACGTACAAATCCCTTGCAGAGCGCAAATCCAGGTCTCTGGTGCTGTGAGGCAGTAATTGTTTCTGCCATGCCAATGTGCCAGTTCTCGATGGTCTGAGGTATCGGGAGAGGGTGGGTAGGTTAGGATTAGATTCCTTGGAGAGCAGGAGGTTGAGGTAATATTATGGAAGTGTATAAAATCACGAGGGGAATTGATTGGGTGAACAAACAGTTTTTTTACCCAGGTAGGGAAATCAAGAACAAGAAGACATAGCTTTAAGGTGAGGGGGAAGGATTTAATAGAAAACTGAGGGGCAACGTTCATGGGGAACTATATGAAACGAACTGTTCAGACATCCATGGCAGCAGCATTTAAAAAACACTTGTTGGTGAAACCTCACTTGGACTGAGCTTTAAAGTGGAGGGGAAACATTTATAGGACATGTGCGGGGCAGGATGTTTACAGAATGTGGTGGGTACCTGGAATGCACTGCCAGTGATGGCATTGGGTGCACATATGTTAATGGTGTTTGAGACTTTTGAATGGACATATGGATATGCAGGAAAGGAAGGATATTAATTGTTTGCAGGCGTTTATGAGTTGGGCTTGGCACCATATTTGGCACAGACATTGTGGGCCAAAGCGCCTGTTAATTACTATGCTGGACTCTTCAATGTTGGATGAGTATTGCGTGTCGTTTTGGACGCCATGCTATGGGGAGGATGTAATTAAGCTGGAGAGGGTTATATGGATTGACGAGGATGTCATAGAAACATAGAAACATAGAAAGTAGGTGCAGGAGTAGGCCATTCGGCCCTTCGAGCCTGCACCGCCATTCAATATGATCATGGCTGATCATCCAGCTCAGTAACCTGTACCTGCCTTCCCTCCATACCCCCTGATCCCTTTAGCAAAAAGGGCCACATCTAACTCCCTCTTAAATATAGCCAATGAACTGGAATCAACTGCCTTCTGTGGCAGAGAATTCCACAGACTCACCACTCTCTGTGTGAAGAAATGTT
>NW_027603947.1:0-8000 GCF_053455715.1 Rhinoraja longicauda
AGGCCAGTTCATTGGCTATATTTAAGAAGGAGTTAGATGTGGCCCTTGTGGCTAAAGGGATCAGGGGGTATGGAGAGAAGGCAGGTATGGGATACTGAGTTGGATGATCAGCCATGATCATATTGAATAGCGATGCAGGCTCGAAGGGCTGAATGGCCTACTCCTGCACCTATTTTCTATTGCCAGTCAGTCAGTCAGTCTCTCAGTCAGTCTATTCACAAAATGCTGGAGTAACTCAGCAGGTCAGGCAGCATCTCGGGTGACCCTTCTTCCTCAATCAGTCAGTCACTCAGTCTGACCAAGCAAGAACCAAACGCTCGTTCTCACCTTCCACCCCACCAGCCAGCGGATCCAACAAATCATCCGCCAACACATTTCCGTCACCTACAACGGGACCCCACCACTGGCCATATCTTCCCATCCCCTCCCGTCTCTGCATTCCACAGAGACCGTTCCCTCAGTAACTCCCTGGTCCACTCGCCCCTTCCTACCCAAACCACCGACCCAGGCAGCAGGGGGCGGACCCGGCCAGCAGCCAGCAGGGATCACTCACTCACCCACCCACTCACTCACCCACTCACTCAGTGCCCAAGCTGGATTGTCAGAGACAGCGCTCCTGTTCAGTTTCAGCGACGTTACCTGAGGCTGAGGCCGTGCTGGCGGTCGGGACCGGGTCCGGTGTCGTGTCGGGTCCGGTAATGAGTGCGGGTTAAACAAAATTATCTCCCCCTTCTCCCTTTTCCCCATTTCTCTCCCTTTTCCCATTTCTCTCCCTTTTCCCATTTCTCTCCCTTTTCCCATTTCTCTCCCTTTTCCCATTTCTCTCCCTTTTCCCATTTCTCCCTTTTCCCATTTCTCTCCCTTTTCCCATTTCTCTCCCTTTTCCCATTTCTCTCCCGTTTCCCATTTCTCTCCCGTTTCCCATTTCTCTCCCGTTTCCCATTTCTCTCCCGTTTCCCATTTCTCTCCCTTTTCCCATTTCTCTCCCTTTTCCCATTTCTCTCCCTTTTCCCATTTCTTTCCCTTTTCTCTCCCTTTTCTCTATCCCGCTTCAGCAGGGAGTTTCTCCACAGCCTGGAGTGGGTCGCCAGACGTGACCGTGACCGGGACACCGCCAGGATGCGGCGCTCTCTCTGCACAGCCGGACATCTGCTGTACCTGCTGGCAGGTAGAGACATGGGGGGAGAGAGAGAGATGGGGGGAGAGAGATGGGGGAGAGAGGGAGAGATGGGGGAGAGAGAGAGATGGGGGAGAGAGGGAGAGATGGGGGAGAGAGGGAGAGATGGGGGAGAGAGGGAGAGATGGGGGAGAGAGAGAGATGGGGGGAGGGAGAGATGGGGAGAGAGAGAAATGGGGGGAGAGAGCGAAATGGGGGGAGAGAGAGAAATGGGGGGAGAGAGATGGGGGGAGAGAGCGATGGGGGGAGAGATGGGGAGAGCAGGAGAGATGGGGAGAGAGGGAGAGATGGGGGAGAGAGAGAGATGGGAGAGAGATGGGGGAGAGAGGGAAAGAGATGGGGGAGAGAGATAGGGAGAGAGAGAGAGGGGGGGGGGAGAGAGAGAGAATGCGAGCTGCTGTACACAGAGTTGGGAGTGGGCAATTGTCAGTCAAACACTGTATTGGGGTAACTCAGCGGGTCGAGCCACATCTGTGGAGAGAAGGAATGGGTGACTTTACGGGTCGAGACCCTTCTCTGAAGAACCCGAAACGTCACCCATTCCTTCTCTCTACAGATGCTGCCTGACCCGCTGAGTTAGCCCAGCATTTTGTGTCTACATTCATCAGTGAAGATGTCATTTAGCTTAGTGATACGGCGCAGAAACAGACCCTTCGGCCCACCGGGTACGCAGCGACCAGCGATCAGGCCGCACTAACGCTACCCTACACACACACAAGGGAGAATCTCTAATTTTACAGAAGCCAATTAACCTACAAGCCTGTCGGTCTTGAGAGGTTTGGAGGGAATAGTGTCGGTAGTAAAGAAAGCAAACTCAATGCTAGCATTTATTTCAAGAGCGCTTGTGTACAAAAACAGGGGGTGTTATGCTGAGGCTCTATAAGGCACTGGTCAGGCCCCATTTGGAATATTGTCAGCAATTTTCACTGTACTCGCTGGAGTTTAGAAGAATGAGGGGGGACCTCATTGAAACTTCACCGAATACTGAAAGACCTGGATAGGGTGGATGTGAAGAGGATGTTTCCACCAGTGGGAGAGTTTAGGACCAGAGGGCACAGCCTCAGAATTAAAGGACGTTCCGTCAGGAAGGAAGGGGGTGGCATGGTAGCGCAGCGGTAGAGTTGCTGCTTTACAGCGAATGCAGCGCCGGAGACTCAGGTTCGATCCTGACTACGGGTGCTGCACTGTAAGTAGTTTGTACGTTCTCCCCGTGACCTGCGTGCGTTTACTCCGAGAACTTCGATTTCCTCCCACACTCCAAAGACGTAGAGGTATGTAGGTTAATTGGCTGGGTAAATGTATAAATTGTCCCTAGTGGGTGTAGGATAGTGTTAATGTACGGGGATCACTGGGCGGCACGGACTTGGAGGGCCGAAAAGGCCTGTTTCCAGCTGTATATATATGATATGATATGAGATGAGGAGGAATTTATTTAGTCAGAGGGTGGTGAATAGAAACATAGAAAATAGGTGCAGGAGTAGGCCATTCGGCCCTTCGAGCCTGCACCGCCATTCGATATGATCATGGCTGATCAACCAGCTCAGTAACCTGTACCTGCCTTCTCTCCATACCCCCTGATCCCTTTAGCCACAAGGGCCGCATCTAACTCCCTCTTAAATATAGCCAATGAACTGGCCTCAACTACCTTCTGTGGCAGAGAATTCCACAGACTCACCACTCTCTGTGTGAAGAAATGTTTTCTCATTTCGGTCCTAAAAGACTTCCCCCTTATCCTTAAGCTGTGACCCCTGGTTCTGGACTCCCCCAACATCGGGAACAATCTTCCCGCATCTAGCCTCTCCAACCCCTTAAGAATTTTATATGTTTCTATAAGATCCCCCCTCAGTCTTCTAAATTCCAGCGAGTACAAGCCTAGTCTATCTAGTCTTTCTTCAAATGAAAGTCCCGCCATCCCAGGGATCAATCTGGTGAACCTTCTCTGTACTCCCTCTAAGGCAAGAACGTCTTTCCTCAGATTAGGAGACCAAAACTGCACACAATACTCCAGGTGCGGTCTCACCAGTGCCCTGTACAACTGCAGTAGAACCTCCCTGCTCCTAAACTCAAATCCTCTTGCTATGAATGCCAACATACCATTCGCTTTCTTCACTGCCTGCTGCACCTGCACACTTGCTTTCAATGACTGGTGCACCACGACACCCAGGTCACATTGCATCTCCCCTTTTCCTAATCGGTCACCATTCAGGTAATACTCTGCTTTCCTGTTCATGCCGCCAAAGTGGATAACCTCACATTTATCCACATTATATTGCATCTGCCATGCATTTACCCACTTGCCTAATCTATCCAAGTCACTCTGCAGCCTCCTAGCATCCTCCTCGCAGCTAACACTGCCACCCAGCTTCGTGTCATCTGCAAACTTAGAGATGTTGCATTCAATCCCCTCGTCCAAATCATTAATATACACTGTAAATAACTGGGGTCCCAGCACTGAGACTTGCGGTACCCCACTAGTCACTGCCTGCCATTCCGAAAAGGACCCGTTTATTCCTACTCTTTGCTTCCTGTCCGCCAACCAATTCTCTATCCTCCTCCTCAACACTGAACCCTCAATACCGTGTGCTTTAAGTTTGTACACCAATCTCTTATGTGGGACCTTGTCGAAGGCCTTGTGAAAGTCCAGATACAACACATCGACTGGTTCTCCCTTATCCACTCTACTAGTTACATCCTCGAAAAATTCTATAAGATTCGTCAGACATGATTTGCCTTTTGTAAATCCATGCTGACTTTGTCCGATGATTTCACCACTTTCCAAATGTGATGCTATCACATCTTTAAGAACTGATGTGTGGGATGCAAAGAATCTGTGGGATTCTTTGCCACAGACAGCTGTGGAGGCCACAAGTCAGTGGACTTGGTCTCCAAATTTGAGGAAGGATATTCTTGCTATTGAGGGCATGCAGCGTAGGTTTACTCGGTTAATTCAAGGAATGGCGGGACTATCATATGTTGAAAGACTGGAGCGACTAGGCTTGTATACACTGGAATTTAGAAGGATGAGAGGAGATCTTATCGAAACGTATAAGATTATTAAGGGGTTGGACAGGTTAGAGGCAGGAAACATGTTCCTAATGTTGGGGGAGTCCAGAACAAGGGGCCACAGTTTAAGAATAAGGGGTAGGCCATTTAGAACTGAGATGAGGAACAACTTTTTCAGTCAGAGAGTTGTGAATCTGTGGAATTCTCTGCCTCAGAAGGCAGTGGAGGCCAATTCTCTGAATGCATTCAAGAGAGAGCTGGATAGAGCTCTTAAGGATAGCGGAGTCAGGGGTATGGGGAGAAGGCAGGAAAGGGGTACTGATTGAGAATGATCAGCCATGATCACATTGAATGGCAGTATTGGCTCGAAGGGCCGAATGGCCTCCTCCTGCACCTATTGTCTATTGGATATTTTTAAGGCAGAGATAGATAAATTGTTGGTCAGTGCGGGTGTCAGAGGTTATCGCGAGAACCATATAACCATATAACAATTACAGCACGGAAACAGGCCCGTTCGGCCCTACCAGTCCATGCCGACCACTTTCTCTGACCTAGTCTCATCTACCTGCTCTCAGACCATAACCCTCCAATCCCCTCCCATCCATATACCTTTACAATTTACTCTTAAATAATAAAATCGAGCCTGCCTCCACCACTTCCACCGGAAGCTCATTCCATACAGCCACCACCATCTGAGTGAAGAAGTTACCCCTCATGTTACCCCTAAACTTTTGTCCCTTAATTCTGAAGTTATGTCCCCTTGTTGGAATCTTCCCCACTCTCAAAGGGAAAAGCCTACCCACGTCAACTCTGTCCGTCCCTCTTAAAATTTAAAAAACCTCTATCAAGTCCCCCCTCAACCTTCTACGCTCCAAAGAATAAAGACCCAACCTGTTCAACCTCTCTCTGTAGCCCAAGTGTTGAAACCCAGGCAACATTCTGGTAAATCTCCTCTGTACCCTCTCCATTTTGTCGACATCCTTCCTATAATTTGGCGACCAGAACTGCACACCATACTCCAGATTCGGCCTCACCAATGCCCTGTACAATTTTAACATTACATCCCAACTTCTATATTCGATGCTCTGATTTATAAAGGCAAGCATACCAAACGCCTTCTTCACCACCCTATCCACATGAGATTCCATCTTCAGGGAACAATGCACAGTTATTCCCAGATCCCTCTGTTCCACTGCATTCCTCAATTCCCTACCATTTACCCTGTACGTCCTATTTTGATTTGTCCTACCAAAATGCAGCACCTCACACTTATCAGCATTAAGCTCCATCTGCCATCTTTCAGCCCACCCTTCCAAAAGGCCCAAGTCCATTTGTGGATTTTGAAAATCTACTTCATTATTAACTACACCACCTATCTTAGTATCATCTGCATATTTACTAATGCAATTTGCCACACCATC
Organism: Rhinoraja longicauda; assembly: GCF_053455715.1. Taxonomy (NCBI): domain Eukaryota; kingdom Metazoa; phylum Chordata; class Chondrichthyes; order Rajiformes; family Arhynchobatidae; genus Rhinoraja; species Rhinoraja longicauda. The sequence goes on from NW_027603947.1 coordinate 5,602, forward strand.
ATCCAGATCATTAATGTAAATGACAAACAACAGTGGACCCAACACAGATCCCTGGGGTACTCCACTAGACACTGGCCTCCAACCTGACATACAGTTGTCAACCATTACCCTCTGGTATCTCCCATTCAGCCATTGTTGAATCCATCTTGCAACCTCACCATTAATACTCAACGATTTAACCTTCTTAATCAACCTTCCATGTGGAACCTTGTCAAATGCCTTACTGAAGTCCATATAGACAACATCCACAGCCTTGCCCTTATCAATTTCCCTGGTAACCTCTTCAAAAAATTCAAGAAGATTAGTCAAACATGACCTTCCAGGCACAAATCCATGTTGACTGCTTCTAATCAAGCCTTGTTTATCCATGTGATTATATATATTGTCCCTAAGTATCTTTTCCATTAATTTTCCCACCACAGACGTCAAACTAACAGGTCTATAATTGCTAGGTTTACTTTTAGAACCTTTTTTAAACAAAGGCACAACATGCGCAATGCGCCAATCTTCCGGCACCATCCCCGTTTCTAATGACATTTGAAACATTTCCGTCATAGCACCTGTTATTTCTGCACTAACTTCCCTCAATGTCCTAGGGAATATCCTATCAGGACCTGGAGAGTTATCCACTTTTATATTTTTCAAAAGTGTCCGTACCTCCTCTTCTTTGATCCTCATAATTTCCATCACTACTCTACTTGTTTCGCTTACCTCACATAATTCAATATACTTCTCCTCGGTGAATACCGAAGAAAATAAATTGTTTAATATCTCCCCCATTTCTTCCGGCTCAGCACATAGCTGTCCACTCTGACTCTCTAATGGACTAATTTTATCCCTCGCTATCCTTTTGCTATTGACATATCTGTAGAACCCCTTGGGGTTTACTTTTACATTACTTGCCAAAGCAACCTCATATCTTTTTTTTGCTTTTCTAATTTCCTTCTTAAGATTCCTTTTACTTTCTTTATATTCCTCAAGAACCTCATTTACTCCCTGCCGCTTATATTTATTGTATATCTCCCTCTTTTTCCGAACCAAGTGTCCAATTTCCCTGGAAAACCACGGCTCTTTCAAATTATTATTCTTTCCTTTCCACCGAACAGGGACATAAAGACTCTGTACTCTCAAAATTTCACCTTTAAATATCCTCCATTTCTCTATTATATCCTTTTCATAAAACAAAATGTCCCATTTCACTCCTTTTAAATCCTTTCTCATCTCCTCAAAATTAGCCTTTCTCCAATCCAAAATCTCAACCCTTGGTCCAGATTTGACCTTCTCCATAATTATATTGAAACTAATGGCATTGTGATCCCCTCGAGCCTGCACCGCCATTCAATATGATCATGGCTGATCATTCAGCTCGGTAGCCTGTACCTGCCTTCTCTCCATACCCCCTGATCCCTTTAGCAAAAAGGGCCACATCTAACTCCCTCTTAAATATAGCCAATGAACTGGCCTCAACTACCTTCTGTGGCAGAGAATTCCAGACTCACCACTCTCTGTGTGAAGAAATGTTTTCTCATCTCGGTCCTAAAAGACTTCCCCCTTATCCTTAAGCTGTAACCCCTGGTTCTGGACTCCCCCAACATCGGGAACAATCTTCCCGCATCTAGCCTCTCCAACACCTTAAGAATTTTATATGTTTCTATAAGATCCCCCATCAGTCTTCTAAATTCCAGCGAGTACAAGCCCAGTCTATCTAGTCTTTCCTCATATGTAAGTCCCGCCATCCCAGGGATCAATCTGGTGAACCTTCTCTGTACTCCCTCTAAGGCAAGAACGTCTTTCCTCAGGTTAGGAGACCAAAACTGCACACAATACTCCAGGTGTGGTCTCACCAAGGCCCTGTACAACTGCAGCAGAACCTCCCTGCTCCTAAACACAAATTCTCTTGCTCTGAATGCCAACATACCATTCGCTTTCTTCACTGCCTCCTGCACCTGCATGCTTGCTTTCAATGACTGGTGCACCATGACACCCAGGTCACGTTGTATCTCCCCTTCTCCCAATCGGTCACCATTCAGGTAATACTCTGCTTTCCTGTTCTTGCCGCCAAAGTGGATAACCTCACATTTATCCACATTATATTGCATCTGCCATGCATTTGCCCACTCGCCTAATCTATCCAAGTCACTCTGCAGTCTCCTAGCATCCTCCTCGCAGCTAACACTGCCACCCAGCTTCGTGTCATCCGCAAACTTAGAGATGTTGCATTCAATTCCCTCGTCCAAATCATTAATATACACTGTAAATAACTGGGGTCCCAGCACTGAGCCTTGCGGTACCCCACTAGTCACTGCCTGCCATTCCGAAAAGGACCCATTCATTCCTACTCTTTGCTTCCTGTCCGCCAACCAATTTTCTATCCAGCTCAACACTGAACCCTCAATACC
>NW_027603948.1:0-8000 GCF_053455715.1 Rhinoraja longicauda
AAATTTCCTCAAACTCAATTGCAACAAATCTGAAATCATCATCATTGGTCCAAAAACGCTCACCAAATCCACCCAAAACTTCATCCTCAACATTGATGGTCTCCAAGTATCCACCTCCCCTCACATCCGGAATCTTGGCATCATCTTTGATCAAACCCTCTCCTTCGACAAACACATCAAACACATCACAAAGACAGCCTTCTTCCACCTCAAAAACATTGCCCGTCTCCGTCCATGCCTCTCCTCCACAGCTGCAGAAACCCTCATCCACGCCTTCATCACCTCCCGTCTGGACTACTGCAACAGCCTCCTCTATGGCGCACCCTCAAAAATCATCAGTAAACTTCAATACATTCAAAACTCCGCTGCCCGTCTACTCACCCACACCCCGATCCGTGACCATATCTCCCCCGTCCTTTACAAACTCCACTGGCTCCCCATCCACCAGAGAATCCAGTACAAAATCCTCCTCATGACCTACAAAGCCCTCAATAACCTGGCCCCATCCTACCTGACCAACCTCCTCCACAGGCACACTCCCACCTGCACCCTCCGCTCTGCTGCTGCCAATCTCCTATCCCCCCACATCCGGACCAATCTCAGATCCTGGCAGGACAAGGCTTTCTCAATCGCTGCTCCCACCCTATGGAACTCATTACCTCAAACCGTCAGAGACTCCTCCACACTCACCACATTCAAAACATCACTGAAGTCTCACCTATTCAGTACTGCCTTCAACCACTGAAGGTCACCCCACCCTCTGTCTCCTTTCTCTGTTCGTTTACTTATTTATCTATATATTCACTTCCCTATGTTCTCTAAATCCCTGTAAAGCGTCTTTGAGTATATGAAAAGCGCTATATAAATGTAATCTTTATTATTATTATTATTATTATCATTCCATCAGAACAACTGCAAAGTGTGTCACTTCATCAGTACTACTGCAAATTGTGTCACTCCATCTGTACCAAACCACAGTATGTTCATCGACCCGTACTGCATCAACTGGGGTCACTCCATCAGTACTACAGCGCATTGTGTCACTCCATCAGTACTACCCCACATTGTGTCACTCCATCAGTACTACCCCACATTGTGTCACTCCATCAGTACTACTGCGCAGTGTGTCACTTCATCAATACAACTTCAAACTGTTTCACTCCATCTGTACCAACCCAGTGTGATAATCCACCATTACTACCATGCATTTTGTCACTCCATCAGTTCCACTGCACAGTTTGTCACTCCATCAGTAATGCCCCATACCGTGTCACATCGTCACTGATACCCACAGTATGCCATTACATCATTACAAACACATATGTTCACACCCTCAAACACAGTCAAACACGCACACACACATACCCGCGCACGAAGACACACGCAATCTCTCAAATGCAATCACAAACCATCAAATATACTCTCACACATTCTCACATACAATCACACGTACACATGCACTCACACTAACAGATATTCACACGCACTAGCACGAAGAGACACGCACTTATTCACACACATACACACGAACACATTCTCTGACAACACCATCATATACTCTCCCACACGCGCACACACACACACACTATCAAAGAATTACACGCTCAAACACTCTGGCAAACTCACATCCCACATATTCACTCACATTCTCACAAACAGCCACACACACGCACAGACGCAAACACTGTCCTTCACAAACCCACATGCACTCTCCCACTCAGACAGGGGTGCGCCCTCTCTCTCTCTCATCCTCTGTGGGCCTCGTGAGAGAGGGAGATCTTTTTGAGTGGGAACGATAGGTGAGCCATGATAGAATGCAGGAGTGGACTCGATGGGCCTTGGTGCAATAACTCTGCTGCTATGACTTTTGTACCCAGTGTTCTTTTTTAACAGTGCACTGCAGCATCCTCACACAGCGCACCCCAGTGGATGTACAGCAGCAATAGACTGTCACATCGCTCTCCCTTGGATGAACATCAGCAGCACACTGCAACATCCACACACAGCGCACCCCAGTGGATGTACAATGGCAATATACTGTCATGGCGCCCTCCCCTGGATGAACATCAGCAGCACACTGCAACATCCACACACAACGCACCTCAATGCATGTACAATAGCAATATACTGTCACAGCGCCCTCCCGTGGATGAACATCAGCAGTACACTGCAACATCGAGGCACAACAGCCCTCACTGTCTGTACAATATAAGTGCATCGCAGCATCAGCATTGCTTATGATGAACCTTGTGTTCCCAATGCGAAACACGCAAATCGTGGTAGTACGTTTAGAGTAATAAATAAGGCACGTAGAATGCTTGCTATATTTGACCGAGTCATTGAATATGAGTCAGATGTCAATATTCAACTTGAGAGAACTTTACTCCGGCCGCTTTTGCAGCATTGTGTACAGTTATGTTCGCTCTCGTACACGAAGGATATGGGCGCTTCGGAAATCGTGTTCAAGACGTTTACAAGAACATCGCCTGGAGCGTATGAACAACCAGACGTTGGACTGATTCATCGGAGTTCGGGCAGTAACCTGATAGATCGATAGCAAATTATGAGAGGCAAAGATATGGTAAACAGTCAGAACATTCCTCTCAAGATGGAAATATCAAGTATTGAAGGCCACCCCTTTATGGTGAAAGGGATGAAGTTTAAACGAGGGGTGCAGGGAAAGCAAGGGGCAGTAAGTACATCGAACGCAATACCGCAGGTCGGCATTGGGTGATAAGGAATAGGAGTAGAATTAGACCATTCGGCCAATCGTCTTATCCGCCAATCTTTTTCCCTCCAAACCCCATTCTCCTGCCTTCTCCCCATAACTTCTGATACCTGTATTAATCAAGAATCCACAAATTCATCATTTTCTGACTAAATAAATTTCTGATCATCTTCAAAAGAGAACGTAGATTAATTCTGAGGAAATGATCTGTTGTCCGAGACGCTCCCACAAGTGGAAACATACTTTACACATCCACTGGATCTAAACCATTCACATATCTGTATGTTTCAATGAGGTCCACCCTCATACTTCTAAACTCCGAGTGCAAGCCGGGAGCCGACAAACGCTCGCCATAAGTTAACTTATTGCTGGGATCATTCTTGTAAACCTCCTCTGGAACCTCTCCAGAGCCAGCACACCTTTCCTCTGATATGGTGCCCAGAATTGCTCACAATATTCCAAATGCGGCCTTCCCAGCGCCTTGTATAGCCTCAACATTACATCTGTGTTTCTGTATGCAAGTCCTCTTGAAATAAATGCAAGCAATGAGTTTGCTTCCATTAGACAATAGACAATAGACAATAGACAATAGGTGCAAGAGTAGGCCATTCGGACCTTCGAGCCAGCACCACCATTCCATGTGATCATGGCTGATCATTCTCACCGGTTCAACTTGCTGATAAAAAAATTGGGAATCCTTAACCAGCACTCCCAAGTCCCTGTGCACTTCCGATTTATGGATTATTTCCCCACTTAGACAATAGTCTACGCCATTATTCCTACTACCAAAATGCAGTACTCCGCACTTTGCTTCACTATATTCCATCTGCCACTTCTCTACCCATTCCCCCAACATGTCCAAGTCCTTCTGCAGAGTCCATGCTTTCTCTAAACTACATGCCCTTCCACCTCTTTTCGTAACATCCGCAAACATGGCCACAAAGCCTTCAATCCCCTCGTCCAAATCATAATATAAAACGTGGAGTAGCGGGCAAACACTGATCCTTGAAGATCTCCACTAGTTACTGTTAGCCAACGAGAAAAAATCCCCCTTTATTGCCACCCTTTGTCTTCTGCCATCCAGCCAACCAGTTATCCATGCTGGTATCTGCCTTTTGACACCGTGGGCTCTCATCTTCCTAAGCAGCCATCTTGTGACACCTGGTCAAAGGTTTTCTGAAAATCAAAGTAAACAACATCTACTGTCTCTCCTTTGGCTGTCTTGCTATTTACTTCTTCAAATAATTCCAGCAAATTTATCAAACACGACCTTCCCTTCACAAAGCCGTGCAAACTTCTGCCTATTTCATCGTGCACTTATAAATACTCTGTCACATCATCCTGTATAACGGTTCTTAAAATCTTACCACCCACTCCACTGGTGTTGGACGCAGTTACAATAGTGATATTTAAGACAAGTTCAGATTTTCAGGTAATGAAGGGATATACATTGTGAGCAGGCAGGTAAGGTTGGTCGTCTCATGTTCGGCACAGCTATTATTAGCCGAGTGTCCTGCCGTGCCTTGTACTTCGTGTACGAAAGAAATGCAGATGCTGTTTTAAAAGGAAGGTAGACACAAAATGCTTGTGTAACTCAACGAGACAGGCAGCATCTCTGGAGAGAAAGAATGGGTGACGTTTCGGGTCGAGACCCTTCTTTAGAATGTTGTCGGAGAGGTCGGCGGGAAAGAGATAGAATTCTGTTGGAGACAGTGAGACTGGTGGGAGAACTGGGAAGGAGGAGGGGTGGAGGGAGAGGGAAAGCAAGGGCTAATGGAAGTTAGATAAGTCAATGTTCATTTCGCAGGTATGTTAGCTGCCCAAGCGAAGTATGAGGTGCTGTTCCTCCAATTTGCGCTGGGCCTCACTCTGACAATGGAGGATGCCCAGGACAGAAAGTTCAGATTGGGAATGGGGGAGCGGGAGTGAGTTAAAGTGCTGATCAACCGGGAGATCAGGTAGGACTGTATGGAGCTGTTCAGCGAAACGATCGTCGAGCTTGCGTTTGGTCTCGCCGATGTCACTCCTTCAGTACTATCCCACAGTATACCGTTACAGCAGTACTACCCCACAGTGCGTCACTCCATCAGTACTACCACATAGTGTCACTCTATCAATTCCATCGCACATTATGACATAACAATAGTACTACAGCACATGATGTCACTCCATCAGTACTACCCCAGAATGTGCCATTATATCAATAATACCCTACGTTAGGTCACTCATCAATACTACTTCACAGTCTGTCACTCCATCAGTACTGCATGTTACTCAATTAGTAGAACCCAAGAGCGTGTCACTCTCATCAGTACAACCCTACAGTATTTCATTCCATAATTTCTGCCACACGGTGTTTTACTCCGTCAGTACTACCTTAGTTATGTAATTTCATCCGTACTACCCACAGCTTTCCCCCCTTCAGTAATGCCGTCGAATGTGTCACTCCATCAGTGCTACCCCAAAATGTACCAGCCCTTCAGTACTACCCCACAGGATGTTAATCCATAAGTACTATCCCACAGCGTGTCACTCAATCAGTACTACCATATCGTCTGTTACTCCATCATTACTGCATCACAACATGTCATTCATTCGGAACTATCCCATGGAATGCCATTGCATCAATACTACTAAATGGATAGCCATTCCATCAGTACTAACCCACAGTTTGTCATTCGATCAGTTCTCCCCCTCAGTGTGTCAATCCATCAGAACTACCCTATAATATGTCATTACATCAGTACTGCCCCATTTAGTTTCACACCATTAATACTATCCGACAGTGTGCCACGAAATCAATACTACCATATCGTGTGTTCCTCCATCAGTACTACCGCACACTGTGAAACTCCATCAGTAATACACCAAAATGTTTTGCTCCATCACTGCCCGCCCACAGTTTGTCACTTCACTAGTACTACCCCAAAGTGTATTGCTCCATCAGTACTGCCCACATTGTGTCACTCCATCAATACTACCCCGCTGGTTATCACACCATCAATACAAGCCTACAGTGTGTTAGACGATCATTACTACAACACACTATGTCACTCCATCAGTACAACCCTAGAGCGTGTCACTTCATCGGTACTACCTCACTGTATACCATTCCATCAATACACACCCACAGTGTTTTCCAACATCAGTAACACGTTGTGTATCATTCCATTAGTACTACCGCACAGGGTGTCACTCTATCAGTACTATCCAACGGTGTGTCACTCCATCAGTACTACACAATGAGTCCTTCCATCAGTACTACCCCACAGTGCTTCAATCCAGCAGTATTAACCTGGAATATGTCTCTCCAACAGTGCTACACCGCAGGGTGTCACTCAATTAGTACTATCCCACAGTATGCCATTCCGTCAGAACTGCCACATAGTGTGTCACTCCCTCAGTACTACCTCAAAGTGTGTCACTCCACCAGCACTACCCACAGTGTGCCACTGCATCAGTACTAAAATATTGTTTGTTACTCCATTTGTACCACCCTACATTGTGCCACTCCACCAGTGCCTCCCCGCAGATCGTCGCACCATCAGGAATATCACTCGTGTTATCGTCGCATCAGTACTATGCCACCGTGTGTCACTCCATCAGTACAATCCATTGATTATCACTCCATCAGTATACCACGCACCGTGTCACTCCATCAGTACTACCCCACAGTGTCAACCCATCAGTACTTCCTCGCAGCGTCACTCCATTAGTATTCCCCACAGTGTGTCACTCCATCAGTCCTACCTCACCTAGTCACTCCGTCTGTAATTCTCCACAGTTTCACTCTGTTAGTACTTCCCCACAATGCCTCACGCCATTAGCACTACCCGATGTTTATCATTCAATCAGGACTATCCCACTTCCCAGTGGGTCACTCCATAAGTGCTGCCACAAATTGTGTGAATCCACCAGTATTACCAAACCGTGTGTCACTGCATTAGTACTACACCACAGTTTGTCATCACAATAGTACTACCGCTCAGTGTGTCACTCCGTCGGTGAAACCACACAGTGTCTCACTGCATCAATACAACTCCATGGTGTTGAACTCCATCAGCACTGCCCAACATCATGTCACTCCAGTGCAACCCTAGAACGTGTCACTCCATCAATTCTCCCCGCACTATGTTCTTCCATCAGTACTCCCCAAAGTGTTTCACAACATCAGGACTATCTCAAATGTGTCATTCCATCCGCATTACCCCACAGTGTGCTAACCCATCGCTGCGACCCCATAGTGTGTAATTCCATCAATATGTCACCACAGTTTGTCATCGCAACAGTACTACCGCACAGCGTGTCAATCCATCAGTATTACTGTGTCACTCCAACAGAATGTGTTATTACATCAGTCCTACCCCACAGTGTGTCATTCCATCAACACACCTCCACAGTACGTCATTACATCAGTACTACTCCACAGTGTTACACTCCATCAGTACAACACTGGAGCGTGTCACTCCATCAGTACTACCCTACAATATGTTATTCCATCAGTATTACACTACAGTGATGCACTCCATCAGTACTGCCTTAAGCTTGTTATTCCATTTTGTACAACCACACGGACTCATTCAATTAGTATTACCCATCAGTGTAACTCTCCATCTGTACTGCCCCACCGTCAGTCCTTACCATTCCACAATGTGCAACCCGACAGTACCACCAAAGATTGGGTCAATACTTCAGTACTAGCCCACTGTGCGCCATTCTGTCCACACTACCCCCAGTGTGTCATTCAATCAGCACTACACCGAAGTATCTCACTCCGTCAGTACAACTGCGCAGTGTGTCAGTCCATCAGTAATATGCACCGTGTGTCACTCCATCAGTACTGCTCTACAGCGTGTCACTCCATCAGTTTTACCCCCACGGGATGTAGTTACACACTGAAGTAGTACTGACGGAGTGACAAACTGCGTGGTAGTACTGATGCAATGACCTCACAATTTGTCACTAAATCAGTGCTCTTCCACTGTGTGTCACTCCGTCAGTACTACTCCGCAGTTTGTCATAACAACAGTACTACACATTGTGCCACTCCATGAGTATTACCGCAGTGTGTCACTACGTCAGTAGAGCCCCACGGTGTCCCCCAAGGCTCAGTCCTTGGCCCCCTCCTCTTCATCCTCTACCTGTTCCCCCTTGGTCAATTAATCCGCCGTCATGGTCTCAACTTCCACTGCTTCGCCGATGATATCCAGCTCCTCATCTCCACCAAGTCAATCTCCCCCACCACACACTCTACACTGACAAACTGCATCAC
>NW_027603949.1:0-8000 GCF_053455715.1 Rhinoraja longicauda
TTAACATCGTTGGCGGAGGAGCTAGGCGTGAACTCCGGGGTAGACACTTCATGGACAAGGTTCCTTGAGAACTGGTTCGGGAAATGGAAAAAATTGTAATTTCTGCACTAACATCCTTCATAGTGATTACAGGAATGTTAGCCGGATTCGGATGCTGTATAATTCCCTGTGTTCGAGGGTTGTCTCAAAGACTAATAGAAACAGCCCTTACAAAGAAAATGCTGATGATGTACGAGTTGGTTCCTCAGAAAGGGATTGAGGAAGAAGAAGTGGACATTGGCGGCACGGTAGCGCAGCGGTAGAGTTGCTGCTTTACAGCGAATGCAGCGCCGGAGACTCAGGTTCGATCCTGACTACGGGTGCTGCACTGTAAGGAGTTTGTACGTTCTCCCCGTGACCTGCGTGGGTTTACTCCGAGATCTTCAGTTTCCTCCCACACTCCAAAGACGTACAGGTATGTAGGTTAATTGGCTGGGTAAATGAAAAATTGTCCCTAGTGGGTGTAGGATAGTGTTAATGTACGGGGATCACTGGGCGGCACGGACTTGGAGGGCCGAAAAGGCCTGTTTCCGGCTGTATGTATATGATATGATATGATTGACCTAAGGGATACCTTCATGGCCTAAACGGACCCCCCGCGGATGAACAGATTGCATAAAGTCAAAAGAAAGTGCAATGTTGTAATGGAACCGGGGAGGGGTTCGGGACGGGGGAATTTTTAGAAATTGTTAATAAATTGTTGGATAATTGTATAAACAGGAGGAAAATGATATATATTAAATAAATTCATTCCTATAGTTATCGGGGACTGTACCTTTAAGAATAATGTATGGACAAGCGGATGCTTGTTCGTAGACTTTGCTCACTTCTATTAGGTGCTAACTATAGTTTTGTACTTTGCATACCTGCATGTGGAGATTGATTAAGTTGCACTTTACATACCTGCATGATGATTAAGTTGTGTTACATACCTGCATGATGGGATTAAGTTGTGTTCAATACATCTTTGTCTACTCCATGGTATAAAGAAATGAGGGGGGCACTGCTGCGTTAGAGAGACTTGTTCAGACTCCTGTACTCTGTGCAATCCTCTCTCAGTGGGGGGTCATTGGAACATACATAACAGTGGAAGTCTTGGATAGAGTGTATATAGAAAGGATGTTTCCATGAGTGAGAAAGTCCAGAACGAGAGGTCATATCCTCAGAATTAAAGGGTGTTCTGTTAGGAAGGAGATGAGGAGAAAATTGTTTACTCAGATGATGGTGAATCAGTGGAATTCTTTGTCACGGAAAGCTGTGGAGGCCAATTCAATGGATATTTTTAAAGCAGGGATAGATAGATTATTGATTAGTAAAGGTGTCAGAGATTATGGGGGGAAGGCAGGGGAATGGGATTCCGAGAGTTCGATAGATGAGCCACGATTGAATGGCGGAGTAGACTGGATGGATCAAATGGCTTAATTGTGCTTTTGAATGAATGAATGAATGAATGAATGAATGAATGAATGAATGAATGAATGAATGAATGAATGAATGAATGAACGAATGAATGAATGAATGAATGAATGAATGAATGAATGAATGAGTTTATTGGGCAAGTATGTGCATATACAAGGAATGTGCCTTGGTGCTCCGCTCACAAATGACAACACAAACATAAAGTTAACAATTAAGAATAAAGCATAACCACATCAAAACAATAAGGATATACCATTACGATCTAAACATGTGGGTGAAAATACACCAGAACAAAAAAGAGACTACAGACTTTGTTTATTGAGTAGAGCTAATACCCCTGGAAAAAAAGCCGTTTTTATGTCTGGTTGTGGCTGATTTGACAGTCCGGAGTCGCCTTCCAAAGGGAAGTACTTCAAAGATTTTCTGGGCAGGGTGAGAGGGGTCAGAGATAATGTTGCCCGCTCGCTTCCTGGCCCTTGCACTGTACAGTTCGTTAATGGGGGGAAGGTTACAGCCAACAACCTTCTCAGCTGTTGCACCCTCCGGATGTCGTGCTTGGTGGCTGAGCCAAACCAGACCATGATGGAGAGGGTGAGGACGGACTCAATGATAGCAGTATAGAATTGTACCACCATTGCCTGGGGCAGATTGTGTTTCCCCATTGGCCGCTGGAAGTACATCCTCTTTTGGGCCCTTTTGACTGTGGATTCGATGGTGGCCCCCGATTTAAGGTCCCTGGAGATGATGGTTCCAATGAACTTAAATCACTCCACAGATGTGATTGTGGTGTTGTTGATGATGAGTGGGGGGAGGGAAGGAGAGCTCATCGAACGTCTACAATAATAATAATAATAATAATATATTTATTTTATATAGCGCCTTAACACATGCACAAAGCGCTTTACAAATACAATTAACATAGAAACAAACAGGCAAACAGACAAACTATCCTGACGGAAAAGCGGCGAATAATCAACGCCAGCGTCCTCTCACGTCAGGGTCCGGCAGTAGACATTAAAGAACACAAGACACACAGATACAATTTTTTACACAAAACAGCCATCACAGTGATTGCTCCAGGCATACCCTCACTGTGATGGAAGGCAAAGTCTTATCTCCTCCTCGTTCTTCTCCCGTGGCGCCACGAGGCGATCAAGGCTCCCAACCCCTTGAAGCCCCCACCGGGCGATGGAAAGTCCCAGGGTCGAGCCGAGCCGAGCAGGCCGATGAAAGTTCTGAGCCCCCACCGGGCGATGGAAAATGCTGCGGCCGAGCCACGCAGGGCGATGAGAGTCCTGAGCCCCCACCGGGCGATGGAAAGTGCCACGGCCGGGCCACGCAGGGTGATGAAGGGCCTGCGGGCGGGTTGATCGTGCCTCGTGCTTCGGGGCGGTCGAAGCTGCTACGGCTGGAGCTCCCAAAAGCCGGTCGCCAGCCAGGGACCTGCGAGCTCCCGATGTTGCGGTCTGCAGGGCCCACGGCCGAAGCCTCCGAGATGGTAAGTCCAGGCCCTGCGACCGGAGTCTTCGAGGTCGATCCCAGCTGGAGGCCGCCGACTCCACGATGTTAGGCCGTAGCGCGAACGGAGATACGACACGGTAAAGGTCGCATCTCCGTTGAGGAGGAGATTTAAAAAAAGGTTTCCCCCAACCCCCCCACCACCCCCCTACATACACAGAATTAAAAATAAAATAAAACAAAACGTACATTTAACATCAACATTGACTAAAAAACACAAAAAAAAACCGGAGAGACTGCCGGTGAGCCGCAGCTGCAGAACACAGCCACGCCCCTTTAATGAGTCCTTATTCATCCCTAGGACCTTATGCCGGCTTACTCCTGCACCTCCTCCCTCACACCAAAGCAGCCCTTCCAATTGAGACTCGCACCTCTTCTAATATCATCTACGGCATTCCAGATATGGCCTCATTTACATCGTGATCCAGTGCAGACTCGACGACCGTATCACCGAGCACTTACCCGCGTTACACCAAGGCCTACCGGATGTCTCCATTGCCAACCATTGTAACACCCCTTCTCACACTAACCTTCTGGGCCTCCTCCATTGCAAAGATAAAGTGTGATGCTTCATTTTGCATACAAAAGCATGCAGCAGGCCTCACCGAGGCAGTAGATTTAGATATACAGCGCAGAAACCGGCCCTTCGGCCCACCGGGTCCGCGCCGCCCAGCGATTCCCGCACACTAACACTATCCTACACCCACTAGGGACAATTTTTATATTTGCACAGCCAATTAACCTACATACCTGTACGTCTTTGGAGTGTGGGAGGAAACCGAAGATCTCGGGGAAATCCCACGCATGTCACGGGGAGAACGTACAAACTCCATACAGACGGCCCCCGTAGTCAGGATCGAACCTGAGTCTCCGGCGCTGCATTCGCTGTAAGGCTGCAACTCTACCGCTGCGCCACCGTGCCGCCACATTTTTAAGCCGACAAAGTTACAAACGTTGGCCGAATAGATGTATCTCCTGCCTGCCGCCGCATCGCGGGACGCCCCTTCGTTCTCGGCGGCCTGCCTTGCTCTCTGACGGTCCATCTCGCTCTCTGCGATTCCTAGTACAGGGCCCTAGTGAGACCGCACCTGGAGTACTGTGTGCGGTTTTGGTTTCCAAATTTGAGGAAGGATATTTTTGTTATTGAGGGCGTGCAGCGTAGGTTTACTAGGTTAATTCCCGGAATGGCGGGACTGTCATGTGTTGAAAGACTGGAATTAGGCTTGTATATACTGGAATTTAGAAGGGTGAGAAGGGACCTTATCGAAACGAATAAGATTATTAAGGGGTTGGACACGTTAGAGGCAGGAAACATTTTCAAAATGTTGGGGGAGTCCTGAACAAGGGGCCACAGTTTAAGAATAAGGGGTAGGCCATTTAGAACGGAGATGAGGGAAAACTTTTTCAGTCAGAGAGTTGTAAATCTGTGGAATTCTCTGCCTCAGAAAGCAGTGGAGGCCAATTCGATAAGATCTCCTCTCATCCTTCTAACTTCCAGTGTAGACAAGCCTTGTCGCTCTAGTCTTTCAACATATGACAGTCCCGCCATTCCAGGAATTAACCTTGTAAACCTATGCTGCACGCCCTCATTAGCAAGAATATCCTTCCTCAAATTTGGAGACCAAAACTGCACACAGTACTCCAGGTGCGGTCTCACTAGGGCCCTGTACAACTGCAGAAGGACCTCTTTGCTCCTATACTCAAATCCTCTTGTTATGAAGGCCAACATTCCATTGGCTTTCTTCACTGCCTGCTGTACCTGCATGCTTCCTTTCAGTGACTGATGCACTAGGACACCCATATCTCGTTGTACGCCCCCTTTTCCTAACTTGACACCATTCAGATAATACTCGGCCTTCCTATTCTTACCACCAAAGTGGATAACCTCACACTTATCCACATTAAACTGCATCTGCCATGCATCCGCCCACTCAAACAACCTGTCCAAGTCACCCTGCAAACTCATAGCATCTTCCTCACAGTTCACACTACCACCCAGCTTTGTATCACCTGCAAATTTGCTAATGGCACTTTTAGTCCCTTCATCCAAGTCATTAATGTATATTGTAAATAGCTGAGGTCCCAGCACCGAGCCTTGCGATACCTCACTAGTTACTGCCTGCCATTCTGAAAGGGACCCATTTATCCCCTCTTTGCGTTCTGTCTGTCGACCAATTTTCTATCCATGTCAGTACCCTACCTTCAATACCACGAGGGAAGGGCGTGTTCCAGCTCGGTAGAGATATTGAAGACAAACTGCACCGCGTTTCTGCAACACGCCCTTCCCTCGTGGGAGAGTGCAGGTCCCGTCGATAGATCCAGAGAACCCCACCGTCACACAGGGAGTGATCGAGGCCTGCTAATCCCTCCTCGGACAGCCATTCCCCCGATAACGCCGTTACATGAGCGTATCCTGGGAACCCCGCGATTCGCACAGTAGGTAATTTATCCATTACAGTCTCTCATCCCGGCAATTCCAGTGATAGGGATCTTTGAAGCTCTCTCGTCCCACTTAAACATTACATCTTTACAAGTAACTGGTTAACAGCCATAGGACCAATTGTGAGCATGGGATCGCCACAGCGCACCGGACACAGACTAACATCTGACTTATTCAGCCAGTCAATGATAGTACAGCGGACATTATCGCCGCTTGTCCCGTGCGCGACTCTGATCCAATTGCGCGACGCAATACTTTTTTGCGTTCCCAAATTCAATAGAATTGTTGGTTCGCTGTGTAAGTAGTGGCCCATGGAAGAGGGCGAAATGAATGGAATTATAATTAGGCGTTTGCATCACTAATGAAGCTCATTTTAAAGCACTCTACGGACATCAAAAAAGTATTTTAATCCGCTGTCGGCACTGAAGACAATTTAACCGTCGAAGAACTTCAGCTGCTTACGGCCCTAATGCCTTCCTTCCCTACTTCCGCCGACCCACACCTGCAGCGCCGCCACTCCGCCATCAAATGTAGCGCAACGACTCATTTTCCGCAGTTACTGGACGGAATCGGGCTGCGGCGCAACAAGCAATTGTGCTGCAGAAAGCAGCTGCGGCGCTCATTTTTTATCCGACCTTCCCAATTGATTTGCGTTATTTAAGTTCCTCCTTTCTCACTGGACAAAATTCGCTCTCTGCATCGACAGAAGTATCGTGTTCCTATTCCCCTGTCCTTGGTGATGTTTATACTAATCGACTGGACTGATTTTACAGCGGCTTACTTGTGCCCATTGCCACCCAACGGCATTTTTGGGGACTATAATATCTTTCTAACACCGTGGCAAAATAATAATAATAATAATAATAATAATAATAATAATAATAATAATAATAATAATAATAATAATAATAATAATAATAATAATAATAATAATAATAATAATAATAATAATAATAATAATAATAATAATAATAATAATAATAATAATAATAATAATAATAATAATAATAATAATAATAATAATAATAATAATAATAATAATAATAATAATAATAATAATAATAATAATAATAATAATAATGTAGGAGCCATTTATGCTTAATTCAGTTATTGTCATTGTGTTATGGCTATGTTTTAATAATTCTAGTTTATGACTTTTTGCCTGCTTGTGGGTGTGACTTAATGCGTAATTGGGAGTGTCTAGATGGGAGGAGGCTAGTGTGTCGACAGAGGTTGTGGGTCAGTTTAGACTCGGAGGATGGTGAGCATACAGTTCTTTACCACGCGCTCGTACCACACGCTCGCAACGGTTATATTTGTAAGAACCATACGGTAATAGCTGCAAGAATTTCTAGATATTGTTTGAAGAAGAAACAGTTGATAATGTACGGAAACTGATGAATGACTCGATGATTTATGCTACTTTAATAAAACAAATTAATGAAGAAAAGAAGTTTGGAAGATTCGTTTTGTCATATGACGTGTGCGTCAGCTATAACTACATTTCATCCCCGATAAGTAATGGCTATCGAAATCGGATTTCAAGATGGTATAGAAACCATTACACTAGAGTAAAGAACTTGCTCTGAAGGAATTCGAGTAAAGAACTTGCTCTGAAGGACTAAAGTAAAAGGAATTTAAGGAAGACTTGTTCTACAAGCAAAATCCGATTCTACAGTGGAATTGAATAAGAAGCTGAATCTCTGCCAGAGATTGGAGCTGAAATCCGGGAACAAAGAACCTGCCGGTCGAAGGCAAATTGACACGGTCTACACCTGGATACTCGGAAGATTGAAGACTTAATTGACCGGGTACAGTGACTAGAAGACTGTTTAGTTGTAATTTGAGGTTTAAAAAAACTTAAAAGCCTGTGGAAAATGTCTGCAGAAGTACTGTTTGATACAAGAAGCTTGTTTTTGCTACGACGAGATAAGGAAGCCCAACTCGCGGAGCATGACCTTGAAATTAATGATGTTATCAACTTCTGAAAGATAAAGTGCTCAGCCAGCGATTGTTTACCATAGGTGCTTGCCGAAGACTTTCAGCCTTGAAATTAATGATGTATTTTGAAAAAATGCTCATTCTGTTTTGAATTCTTCTGGTGTTGTTGGAACATAGTGATAAGCACAAATTATCATGGATCTTCCGTCAGGTAAGTACGAAGAACTGCCACCGGAGGGAAATGTGTAGCAAAAGGCAAGAAGATATGAAAAAAGAGACTTTCATCTTTCGGAAAAAGGACTGGCGGCCTATCTGGAAAAATGCCAGAAGGAGAGAGACAAGCTGTGGAGGAAGGTCATTAAATCGATTAAATGTCAGAAGGAACTGATGGAAGCAGATGGGAATGCGAACACTGTACAATCTAATATGGATCACCTGCTTAACCTTCGCCAAGAGGTTGGAGAAAAACAACACTCGATATTGTGTTTGCAATTACCAGAAGGACAACTCGAATGGCACACTTAGTGGTTCCAAGAGAGGGAAAAGATTTTTGACGGTTTCGTGGCTGACGTGGAGAAATGGATGCCTGAAGCCATGGCTCAAACATCGCACTCTACAGTGGAAGGTGCGCTGCGACAATGTG
>NW_027603950.1:0-7988 GCF_053455715.1 Rhinoraja longicauda
AAGTAAATAAGTAAACGAACAGAGAAAGGAGACAGTAGGTGAGGTGACCTTCAGTGGTTGAAGGCAGTGCTGAACAGGTGAGACTTCAGCGATGTTTTGAATGTGGTGAGTGTGGGGGAGTCTCTAACGGTTTGGGGTAGTGAGTTCCATAGGGTGGGAGCAGCGATGGAGAAAGCCCTGTCCCCCCAGGATCTGAGTTTGGTCCGGATGTGGGGGGATAGGAGATTGGCAGCAGCAGAGCGGAGGGTGGAGGTGGGAGTGTGCCTGTGGAGGAGGTCGGTCAGGTAGGATGGGGCCAGGTTATGGAGGGCTTTGTAGGTTATGAGGAGGATTTTGTACTGGATTCTCTGGGGGATGGGGAGCCAGTGGGGTTTATAAAGGACGGGACTGACAACCAGCCACCCCACACATTTGATCCCTAGCCCCCCCCCCCCCACACACACCTGACCCCCAACCCCACACACACCTGAACTCCAGCCCCCTGCATACCTGAGCCCCAGCTCCCCACAAACTTGATCCCCAGACCGCCACACACTTGATCCCCAGCCCCCCACACGCCTGACCTCCAGCCCCCCACATACCTGGCTCCCAGTCCCCACGCACCAGACATCCAGTCCCCCCACATACACCAGACCCACATCCCCACACACACCTCGTCTCCAGCTTCCCACATACCTGAACCACAGTCCCCCTACACACTTGACCCCCAGACCCACACTGACCTGACCAACTGACTTCCCACACACCTGATCCGCCAGTCCACCCACATACCTGACCCCTTGGCCACCCAAAAACCCGAATCCCAGTCCCCCACACACCTGACCCGTGATCCCCAGTACCCACACACACATGCCCCCCCCACACTCCAGAACCACATCCCCCCCACACACACCTGATCCTCAGCCCCACCACACATCTCCCACAGCCCACCCACACATCTGACCCTCAGCGCCAACACAACTGACCCCCAGACCACCTACACAATTGAACCCCTAGCCCCCAGCAATCTGATCCCCAGCGCCCCACACCCCGACCTCCAACCCCCACATATATGGCTCCCTCCCCCACACATGTCACCCCTGATACACGGCCTCCCACACCCTTGACACCATACACTTGACCCCCTGACACCCAGCCCCCCACACGTGACCGCCAGCCCCCCGACATACTTGAACGTGACACCCAGTACCCCACTTACCCCTGACCAACAGCCACCCAACCCCCCCACACACCAGAGCAACTGAGGCCCAAGCCCTTCACACACCTGACCACCACTCCCCATACATCTAACCCCCTCACCACCAGCACCTCACACACCTGAACCCCAGCCCAATCACACACCTGACCCTCAGCCCACCCCCACGCATCTGGCACTCAACCACCCCCACATACTTGATCACAAACCTCCCGATCCACCTGACACCCAGCCCCTCCATACAACTCACCCGCAGCCCCCCACACAACTGAAACCCAGCCCCGCACACACCTGACCCCCAGCCCCCACACACACCTGACCTCCAACCACACCACACATCTGTCCTACAGCCCCACATACCTGATGCCCAGTCCCCCACTCACCTGACCCGCTGACCCACAGCCACCGCACACACCTAACCCCAGCCTCCCCACACAAATGACCAGCAACCACTCCACACTCACCAGACCCCAGCCCCGCAAAAACCTGACCACCAGCTCCCTTAACCTTGAGCCCCAGCCCTCCACACACTTGAGCCCGAGCCCCCCACACACTTGAGCCCGAGCCCCCCACACACTTGAGCCCGAGCCCCCCACACACTTGAGACCGAGCCCCCCACATACCTGAACCCCAATCCTCCTATACACCTGACCCCCAGCCTCCCACTCACCTGATCAACTGACATCCCACACACCTGATCCGCCAGTCCACCCACATAACGGACCACATGGCCACCCATATACCTCAATCCAAGTCTCCCACACACCTGACCCATGATCCCCATTACCCACACACACATGACCCCCAGCCGCCCCACACACGTGCCACCAGCCCCCCCCCCACACTCCTGAACCACAGCCCCCCACACGCACATGATCCCCAGCCCCACCACACATCCCCCAGTCCACCCACACACCCGACCCTCAGCGCCCGACACAACTGACCCCCAAACCACCCACACAATTGACCCTAAACCCCCAGCAGTTCACACCCCTGACCTCCAGCCCCCACACACATATGGCTCCCTCCCACCACACACATTATCCCCTGATACCCATCCTTCCACACACTTGACCCCCCCCATACATTTGACCCCCTGACACCCAGCCCCCCAACACATGACCACCAGCCCACCGACATACCTGATCGGCAGCCCCTACCACACACCTGACACCCAGACCCCCAGGCACCTGGTCCTCAGCCCCACGCACACCTGACACCCAGCCCCGCACACACCTAACCCCCAGCCCCCCACACACCGGCACACCAGCCCCCCCACACACACACCTGACCCCCTGACCCCATGCTCCCCCACACACCTGAACCACAGCCCCTACCACACACTTGACCCCCCAGCCACCCCACACATCTGACAACCAGACCCCCACAACTTGACCCTCAGCCCCCCCCCCACAACCTGACCCAAAGCCCACCCACACACATAGCCCCCTGCCCCCACACACCTGACACCCAGCCCCCCCCCATACCCCTGAACAACAGGCACCCAACCCCCCACACCCGGAGCAACTGAGGCCCAAGCCCTTCACACACATGACCGTCAGCCTCCCCCACGCATCTAACCCCCTCACCATCAGCACCTCACACACCTGAACCCCAGCCCCATCACACACCTGACCCCCAGCCCCTCCACGCATCTGACTCTCATCCACCCCCACATACCTGACCCCAAGCCCCCCCCCGACCAACCTGACAACCAGCTCCCCATACAACTCACCCGCAGCCCCGCACACATCTGATCCCCTGACCCCCATCCACCGAACACCCCGTATCGCCAGCCCCCTACACACACGTGAGCCCCAGCCCCCCAACACACAAATGAGCCCCAACCCCCCCCCCCACACAAATGCCACTCAGCCCCCCCACACACTTGATCCCCTGACCCACAGCCCACGCACACACACCTGACCCCCAGCTCCCCACAAACCGGGCCCCCAGCCCCGCACACACACCTGACCTCCAGCCCCCGCATACCAGACCCGCAGCACCCCACACATATGCAACACAGCCCCCACACAAGTAATCCCCTGACCCAAAGTCTCCACACACAGTTGACCCACAGCCCCCCCCACACACCTGACCCCAGGCAGCTACACACCTGATACGCAGCCCCCGCACACACGTGACCCAATTCCACCCACACACCGGACCCTCAGCCCCCACACAACTGGCACACAGCTCCAGCACACACCTGACACCCAGCCCCCCACACAACTTACACCCAACTCCCCACACCCCCTCCCTCCATTCCCCTTCCCTCCATCCCCGTTCCCTCCATCCCCCCACCCTCAATCTCCCCCACCCTCCATCTCGCCACTCACTTTGGCGCTCAAACTGACTATACCCATCTCGCGCTTCCTCTCTACTTCTTCCACACTCCCATACCTCCCGCCCTCCCCTTCCTCTTCCCCTCCTCTTCCCCTCCTCCTCCTCTCCCTCCATTCCCCCCCTCCTCCTCCTCCTCCTCCTCCCCCTCCACTTCCTTCCCCACTCACCCATCCTCTCCCCCTCTCACTGTATCTCCCACTCTCCCTTCCCTACCCCTCTCCCTTCCCCCTCCCTTTCCCCCTCCTTCTCCCCTCCCTCTGCCCCTCCCTCTCCCCCTCACTCTCACCGTCCCCTTCCCTACACCTCTCCCCTCCCTCTCTCTATCGCTCTTCCCCTCCCTCCAACCTTCCCTCGCCAATCACTCTGGGGCTCCCTCTAAATATTCCCCTACCTCTCCCCTTCCCATTCCTCTCACCCCTTCCCCTTCCTCTCCCCCGCCCCTTCCTCTCTCATCAAATCCCATTCCCCATCTTCTCAGCCCCTCCCCGTTTCCCTCCTCCCCGTCTTCTCAGCCCCTCCCCCATCCCCCCTCCTCTTCTTCTCCCCAGCACCCCTCCTCTCCCCTCTCCATTCTTGTCCTTCTCTCCCCTTCCTCTCCTCTCATCCGCTTCCACTCCCCCTCCCGCTTCCTCTACCCCTCCCACTTCCTCTAACCCCTCCAGCTTCCTCTAACCCCTCCCCTTCCTCTCCCACTCCCTCTCCCCCTTCCTCTCCCCTTCCTCTCCCCTTCCTCTCCCCTTCCTCTCCCCTTCCTCTCCCCTTCCTCTCCCCTTCCTCTCCCCTTCCTCTCCCCCTTCCTCTCCCCTTCCTCTCCCCCTTCCTCTCCCCTTCCTCTCCCCGCTCCATCTCTACGCTCCCCCTTCCTCTACCCCCTCCCCTTCTTTCCCTCCCATTTCTTCTACCCCCTCTCCCTTCCACTCCCTCTCCATTCTCTTCCTCCCCTTCCTCTCCCTCCCCTTCCTCTCCATTCCCTTCCTCTCCTTCGCCAACCTCCTCATCCCTCTTCCTTTCCTTTCCCTTCATCTCCCTCCCCCTTATCTCCCTTTCCTACTCACCCTCACCACCTCAGTCCTTCCCACACCCACCCCATCTGCATCTCCACTTTAACCTCCTCGCGCTCTCCCATTCTTGCTGCCCTCCCCGTCACACTCTTTCTCTCCCTCCTGCCTCATCCTCTCCCCCACCGTCTCCGTCTGCCCCTCCTCATCCCGGTCTCCCTCGCCCCTCCCTACCCTCCACCTCACTTTCCCACTCTCTCCTTCCTGTCCCCCGCCTTCCTTTCCCCCTCCCTATACCCCCACATCTACCCCTCCTTCCCCTCCTCCTCCGTCTCCCCCTGCCCCTCCCCTTCCTCTCCACCTCGCCCTCCCACTACCTCCCCCTCTCTCCCTCTCCCTCTCCATCCCCCACCCCCTCCCCATCCCTACCCTCTGCTCATTTCTCTCCCACTCCCTTACCACCTCTGTTCCTCCCACACCCCTCCCTCTGCTCCGCCCCTTCACTTCCCCACACTCTACCCTTACTGACCCTCCCCTTCAACTTCTCTTGAAAACATCCAGTGAATTGGCCTCCACTTCCTTCTGTGGCAGAGAATTCCGTAGATTCACAACTCTCTTGGTGAGAATGTTTTGCATCATCTCAGTCCAAATTGGCCTACCCCTTATTCTTAAATTGTGATCCCTGGTTCCGGACTCCCCCAACACCAGGAACATGTTTTTTTAATGCATCTAGCCTGTCTAATCCCTTAAGAATTTTATATGTTTCGAGAAGATCCCCTCTCATCCTTCTAAATTCCAGTGAATATCAGCCCAGTCGATTCATCCTTCCATAATATATCAGTCCTACCATCGCGGGAATTAACCTGGTGAACCTACGCTGCACTACCTCAATAGCAACAATTGCCACGTTAGGAATTCTCCTATGTTAGACTCCTATCTATCGGCTATTGCTCTGCCGTCAACACCATAATCCCATCCAAACTCATCTCCAAGCTCCTGGACCTAGTAATCAGCTCCACCCTCTGCCACTGGATCTGCAACTTTCTGACTCTTTCAACCGGTGAAGATAGATGACAGCAGCTCATCCGCAATAATCATCAACACTGGTGCCCCGCAAGGATGCGTTCTCAGTCCTCTTCTGCACTCGCTATACGCATGACTGCAAGGCCAAATGTGGCTCTAATTCCATCTGGAAGTCTACAAACGACAGCATTGTGGTGGGACGAATCACGACCAAAAACGAGGTGGAGTGCAGGAAGGATGTGTCATAATGTCATACGTGATAGGGGTAGAATTAGGCCATTTGGCCCATCGTCTACTCCGCCATTCAATCATGGCTGATCCACCCCTCCTTTGCAATCCCATTTTACTGCCTTCTCCCCATAACCTCTGACACATGTACAAATCAAGAATCCATCTATCTCTGTCTGAATAACATCCACTGACTTGGTTTCTACAGCCATCAGTGGCAATAAATTCCACAAATTCACCACCCCCTGACTAAGGATATTTCTCCTCATCTCCTTCCAAAAAGAACGTAATTTTATTCTGAGGCTATGACCTCTTGTCCTAGACTCCCCCACTAGTGGAAACATCCTCTCCACATCCACTCTATCCAAGCCTTTCACTATTCTGTATGTTTCACTGAGGTCCCCACTCATTCTTCTAAACTCCAGCGAGTACAGGCCCACTGCCATCAATCGCTCATTATAGGTGTGGAAGACAAACTCTTCAATAAGACTCGTGGACGACTTGATTAACCGTCAGCAGTGAGTTTATTTTACTTGCACAAGGAGAGAAGTGTCACAGTCAAGGGCTGTGACCCCAACTCTAAAATTAAGTTGGCACAGCAGAGCATTTGTACACCAAAAAGATAATTACTAAGGAAGTACAAGGGTGAGGAAGATTGATATGTAAATTACAGAGTCTATACTTTACTCTTACATTACACAAAAGTCGAGATTTCATGACTTCGTGCTTAACCGGGTACAGAAGATAAGGATAATTAATATGTTAACAATTCTGACACCAGATCTCAACCTGGCCCAACAGGATTCATAGATAATGAAGATACCTGTGCTCAATATTGGTTTCCAGCTGCCAGTTTCTGAGTGCCGCATTGAGCTAAGGTAAGGGCAATGAGTATGTTAACTGAGCAGTATCAGCTGGCATCTTTGTAGTTTGGTGCGTAGCGGAACACAGATGTGAGGGAGCGATGTGTTCATGGAATGTGTGTCAGGGCCGGGGCGCAGTGGAGACAGCGATGGGCATTGGAACTCGCTGCAGAACCCAAGAGACACAGCAGAGGGCACAGCAGTGTTGGAACTGGTCTTGTGGCAGGAAGGCGCTCGCTGGTGACTTTATTAAATCTCCATGCGGGTCCAGATACCTGTCCACGTTAATCTCATTCACTTGTACCTTGTCCCACATCCCTCCATTCCTATCCGAGACAAACGGCTGTCCAAGTGCTGATTATTTGCTGTGATGGTATCTGCCCCCAACACCTCTTATGAAAAGATTGCTCCACCTTTGATGTGGGATACCTGCCTGTCAGAATTCCCTTAACTCTCCCCCTCTTCCATTAAACTTACGTTCTCTGGGTTCAGATTACCCCGGTCTGGGAAATAACCGTGACCATCCACTCAATCCTGCTGCAGTTGACATAATTTTACAAGCCTCAGTAAAGCCGCCCCACTGCATTCTTGCTCCAAAAAGACCAATCCCAACCGATCTAATCTATCTTCTAACTACGCTGTCCATTCCAGATAACATCCTGGTGAATCTGTTCTGCACTGTCTCTGGCAATAGGACATCATTTGTATAATATGGTGACCAGAACTACACAAAAGGGCCTCGCAGATATTTGAAGTACAACTGAGGAGAGCACTGCACTTGGAGGAGCAGTTAAGGCTTGATTATTCTTTATTTGGATGTTCAGCTGTAGTGCAAGTGTGTTCACAATCAGACGCAGATGGGAAGTGAAACCGTGCGTGAGTTGTGAGGTGTGAGTACCGATGACCTGGAACCGAGGCAGAGAGGTGAATTAACTGTGGAGCAGAAGGATTTAGGACGACAGGCACATAGTGCGTTGAAAATAGCATCGCGGTAGATTGTTTGCTCAAAAAGGCTTTTGGCACTTTGGCCTTCACCGGTCAGAGTATCGAGTAGAGAGGTCGGGAAGTCGAGTCGCTGTCGTGCCAGGCGCCAGTGAGGCCGCGTTTAGTGGATTGTGGTCGGTTGTGGGCACCGTGGTACAGAACAAATGGTGTGGAGCCGGAATGGACGTACGGAAGATTCACGAGTATGTTGCCAGGGCTGGAGGGCCCGATCCAGGGAGAGATCAGTGGCTAAATGTTATTTTAATTTTAAACAGGTTGTGGGTTAAAATGAGTAAATAACTTTCTGCGGCATACTATTGAAAGAATAACACATAATCTCTCTCTCTACAC